>NC_133329.1:327682440-327982440 GCF_042186555.1 Aquarana catesbeiana | reverse complement strand
ATATAAAGCATAAACTGCAAAAAAAAAACAGCTTACTTAACCATGACTGGTGTGCAACAATAAAAGAGGAAAAACAGGATCTAAATGGCTTGTAGGAAGTTACAAACCGGACCCATAATGCTGTACTACATGGTTTAGCAACCGGGGAGACCGTTCTTGTACGTCAGAGATAACTGATATGTGCTATAAAACACAGAGATAGGAATCATCCTTGTGTATAGAAAAACATTTGCGTGAGTTTGAGAGGTAATTACTCTAGGAAAATTCCCATTACCTTAGAAGAACTCGAGCTCTGCATGTCACTGTGAACAGCTGTCTTTATACTGACACAATTATTGCAGAACAGTATTTCTCCAAGGATATTGTTTCATGCAAAATGCCTCCAACTTTAGTAAAAATCCCTGTACCATGTGTACATTACTTAATATTTCACATGAAATGCTGAGAAAGAAGATGAGGAAATAAAAAGTGAAAAATAAAGAGGTGTGAAGACAATAAAGATTAGAAAAGGGAATTTAAACAAGAAAAAAGACATATTGGTTAGGGGTACACTGGAGTGCAACAAAAATCTACCATGACTGATTCCAAAGTCTGCAATAGAATGCTTTTAAAGTGTACTGCTACACAAGGGGTCGACCAGTCCCTTGTGATACTAAAATGTCAGTTTCATTTTACAGAAGGAAGTAAAAAAAAAAAAATGAAAGAAAAATGATTGGATGGATGGTAGGAGAGAGGATTCATCATCAAAAAATTTTGTTTACTTTTCATTTTGGATGCTGTAAAGGAGGGTCAAGTGACATTGGCTATGGCTTTCAAAGAAGGGCTGAGCTCTAGAAGTTGTGCCTCATAAAAAAGCAGTCAAGGGGCAAAGGACTAATCACCAGTATTGCCTTTGGTTTCCCTGCAGCTGAGCTTTTTTTCTGAACTTGTTCTGTCCTCGTGGGGTGGTTATCTTGGTATGACCTTGCCTCTTCATGTCATAGCTCCCAGCAATGAAAACTGCACATTAGTGATGCCACCAAATCACACCCCAAATTTTCTTAGACTACCAATCAGAGAGAACAGTGCCTTGGGTCCCACCATACTAGCTAACTTTATGCTTTCAAAAATAGGAACTGCATTGTGCTGAATTGAAAGGTAGTGCAGGGGGTGCAGAATGAGAAGTAGAGGAGGATATGGGGCTGTAGTGGTTGTGTTAGGAGGTGGGCAGGGCACTGTATTTTTTGTCTAAGAAGGGGAAAGGCGGCTTTATTTTTTACGTGAGGAGGGGGGCAGGGGGCTGTTTATCCTGCAACCACTGTGCAATAATTTTGGCTATTGTCTCTCAAATAATACACTCCAATTTCTATTGAAAGGTAAAACCTGCCTCATCCCTTTCTATTCCCTATCTATTGAAGTGCTCATGTACCGTCCTGAAGTTAGACAATTTCTACCAAACACATGACTGGAGTTTATATGCAACACCCTCCTAGTTAGGCAGCTAGCCATGTAAGGTACATTTACTTCTTTTCTACTGTAGTCAGCTGAGCCGTTTGTGATCATTTTGGACTGTTCTGTGTCTCACTGGTTGAAGGTTTGACTGCTTCTCCCTGCCTTCTGGAAGGTTCTGGAATGTAGTGGGCTGGGACAGTCAAATAAGCAGCCACTCATGGAGAGGCAGCCCAGTAGGTGGCTGGGAGAGTGCATAAATAGTTTGAGGCCTGGAGCAGAGGGTTTCTTATCCAGGAGGAGGTGGTTCCTGCTTGAAGGGCTGCTGCCCTTCTGTACAGTCCAGCTGTGCTTCTTCTTTTGCTCATCGAGGTCCCAGCAGGGTCTGTAGTAATATGCCCAAACCATTGTGACTGATATGCTTTGATATGCTCTGCTATTTCAGTATACAAGATAGCTTAAATTTGCTATACTATACTATACTATTATACTATACTATACTATACTATACTATACTATACTATACTATACTATACTATACTATACTATACTATTACTATAACAGAATGCTTATAAAGATGTGTGCACAAGCACTACTCTATATATACATCATTGTGGGTTGGTAAGCCATGGGACAGGATGTATGACTCATAACCAGACAGCCTGTTGACCCATGTTAACTCATGATGAGGTATCTTGGAGGGTCACTGACTAAATCTTTGATTCTCTTTCTGTTGCAAAGAAGTAATAAGATAACTTGCGATTGCTATTTTTTTTTTTTTTTGTAGCAGGTTGGCTTTAAGTGTTTTTACTGAACATATTCTACTGAACTTTAATGGCACTAATCAGGGGATTTCTTCTTGGAGATCTGGTCTGGAAAGTTCACAGAAGACATGTCTGCCCGATATTGGAAGGAGGCATCCAAATATCCAGGGACATTTGTGAGTACAGGCCAGTGTGTGAGATCCCAGTGACTGTGTGCTTCTGCTATCCCCTATGGAATTAGGGTCAGCCTGTTCTTAAAAGTGGACATTCCTTATGGTGTCCCTGTGTGTCCCAGTTCATCATTTGCTGCTGCAAGGACTGTGCTACGAAGTTTGAGGAAGTAAAAGATGTCCTTAAGTTGTTACTTTTTCCTCCAAGAGTACACAGCTACCCTGCAACGATCCAAGTTCAAGCTTAATAAAGTATCAGTGAAAAAGATACCCCTAGACTGTTTATTGAGGCAGAAGAGTGACTGCGACCATGTGCCTGGCTACTAGTACACTAACTGGGGAAAGAACCTTGGGACCAAATCAGCGGGCCCTTGCAAGGGTAAGCACAACATATATTTTGAATATTTCGAGACTAGCTGAGCATACAGTTATGGGAGGAGATAAAAGGAATGTGGAATTGTGGTTTTCAAAAGTTTGTGTGCACTGTGTTTAGACACTTTATTAAAATTTAAAGTGGTTGTAAATGTTCTTTTGTTTTTTTGGAAAAATAATAAACATGTTATACTTACATGCTATATGCAATGGTTTTGCACAGTGCTGCCCTGAAACTCCCCTTCATGGGTCCCAGTGATCTTGGCTACTCCTCTTCTCTAAGTGCCTCCATAGCAAGCCGCTTGCTATGGAGGCACTTGTGCGGGCTCAATCCTGAGCCGAGCTGTGTGCATCCATAAACACACACAGTGCGGCTCGGCCTCGTCCCTTCCTCACAGGATTTGACTGACAGCAGCGGGAGCCAATGACTCCCGCTGCTGCTGAGTCTATTGTGAAAAGAGAGAAAGTGGAGAAGAGCTGCTGCAGATGGGCACAGAGCTGGATCGAGATTGGGCTCAGGTAAATTTTTAGGAGGGCTTAAACCACATACAGATTAAATCCCTTTTCCAAGCATGTCATTTTAAAATGTTTTAGTGTTTTTCCAACCCCATCCTTAAAGTCGCATTAAAAGAACGAATTAAATTGGCCTCCATCCCACATTTGAACAAAAAGAGAGAAAGTTTGGTCTGAGGGACTTTGAATGAGGCCAATCACTATATAGAGTAAGCATGTGGGATATAAAACACAGTATTGCTTTTATGGGTTTCAACAAAAAGGGGGAAGTTTTTTGGGGACTTTGAATGAGAGATGTATACCAAAGAGCAGTCTTGGCAAAGAACATTTCATTATACCTTGTGAAACCATGTACAGCATACTTGATGACACAAAAAAAAAGGCATACACAGAATCGCATTAACGCAGGGCATGCTAAAAACCACATATAAAAATTGATGCCATAGAACTTGGCATATCATGGGGTAAAGACAAGTCCTGCACAACATGGGCCACTGGAAGGGCTGGATGGTGTTGGAAAATCTAGAGTAAAACAAAATAAGAGACATAAAATCATCTGTATGGACATCATGCATCTATGTAAGTCCGATGCGTTTCGTTGGGGTATACTAACTCTTCAGGGGCGAATGCAATCGTAATCTATAAAGAAACATAACCATATGGTAGAATATTGTAGCTGAATAATAGGAATAAGTAATGGGTGTAAGGGACAGGATGGACATCCCTTTAAATACTCACGTCAACTGCATAGATGTGAACAGAGGATCAGAGCTGTTAGAAAGGTCTGGCATGGGAGCTGAGGTAGAGACACGTGGACAAGCTGGGAGCACTGTGGATTCCCCAAGGTCAATGTGCAAATGTAGGTGACAGTGGGCCAACACTTCTGTGGATTGTGGATTGAAATTTTCTTTGCCAAGACTGCTCTTTGGTATACATCTCTCATTCAAAGTCCCAAAAAAACTCCCCCCCTTTGGGTGGAACCCATAAAAGCAATACTGTGTTTTATATCCCACATGCTTACTCTATATAGTGATTGGCCTCACTCAAAGTCCCGCCGACCAAACTTTCTCTCTTTTTATCTTTAAAAAAATGCTTTTTTAAATGTCCCCCATGGCAGAGCTCAGTCCCCTGTGCCATTTGTTTTACAATACCTTGCCTATTAGCCTTGAAAATTACCAGAATTCAGTTCAAAATTTTCCCCCTAAAGACTTCAATGGGGTTTGTTAAAGTGATATTAAAGTCTCGTTTTTGTTTACCTATAATATAAAAGTGGATTGCGTTAACTTCTGTGTATGATACCACTCCTGAAATATATAAAAATAGAATATCTATCCTAGGTAGCGTGCTTTTCTGTATCAATTAATATTGTGTCAAAGATATGCTGTCCACATAGTGTTACTAATGACAAAATAATATTCCAAGAAGCTACCAAAAAACTGTTTAAAGTGCTAGTGCTAAAAAAATGACTAAATATTTTAAAATGTGCAATGTGCCAGTATTACTTAGTGACCATCAAATATCACATATCACCATGTATATATACTACATGCTGCAAAAAATGCCCTCAACATATGCATAAACACTACAGCCCACTAGATGTCCTCAGTTGGTGATCACTTCTGTGCAATGACGTTAGGTGCAACCAAAAGCAGCAGCTTCCCGATGACGCAAATTACATTGCGAAATGCGTAGAGGCTGCGTATTTCTTAGCACTAGCACTTTAAACAGTTTTTTGGTAGCTTCTTGGAATATTATTTTGTCATTAGTAACACTATGCGGACAGCATATCTTTGACACAATATTAATTGATACAGAAAAGCATGCTACCTAGGATAGATATTCTATTTTTGTATATTTCAGCAGTGGTATCATACACAGAAGTTAGCGGAATCCACTTTTATATTATATTATTGATACTCTACTATTTTGTGTAGGCTTACGTGATTGCAGCAAACTAGTATATTTTTAGTTTTGCGCCGGTAGCACAACTGGTCGGATGTTATACTTACCTGCTCTATGCAGTGGTTTTGCACAGGGCGGCCCAGATCCTCCTCTTCTGGGGTCCCTCATCAGCTCCTGGCCTCTCCCTCCTGCCAAGTGCCCCCACAGCAAGCAGCTTGCTATGAGGGCACCCGAGCCGCGGCTGTGTGTGTCCATTCAGACACAGAGCTTCGGCTCAACCCCACCTTTTCTCTCTCCTCATTGGTTTACTGACTTTGACTGACAGCAGCTAGAGCCAATTGTGCCCGCTGCTGTCTCTCAGGCAATCAGGAGGGAGAGTCCCGGACAGCTGAATCTCTTGTGCAATGTCGCTGGATCGAGATGGGGCTCAGGTAAGTATTACAGGGGGGGCTGAGGGGGACTGCTACACACTGAAGGTTTTTTAGCTTAATGCATAGAATGCATTAAGCTAAAAAAAAACCTTCTGTCTTTAGAACCACTTTAAGTTCAGGTTTTGTGGATTTCATGCAGGCTTCAACTAACCCCCTGCAAATAAAACCTGGCCAGACCTGCATTAACTAAGCCTATATATGTATTACTTTACTTAGATTTTCTGAATCTAGTTTCTTATTGCAACTGGGATTATAATGTTTTCAGCCCTATTTTGCTTTAAGTAGCAGGAAATTGCATCTAAGAGTTTACATAGTAAATCAGTCTCAAAATCATTGATTTGCTTCTGTTTATCCAAGAAACGGCCGCACTGCGAATACCTTGTCCTCTGGGATGCTGAGCTGCAAGGTAAAGATTGCAGGGAACTAATATTAGGCTCAAACAATTATTAGTTAGCCTTGGCTGTTACTTGCTACAGTTCATGCACTAGTGGAAAATGCAAGTACACAACAGCAGGGAAACTGGATCATACATAATTTATATATCACCTTGAGCTACTCAGCAAGCCTCTCAGTGCCGCTCTATACAGCCATTATTCCATTTAACATGTTAAACTATTGGAATTATTTATCCAAAAGAACAAGCTCACTGCATCCAAATGGTTAATTATTAATGGAAGAGCCATATGTGAAATATAGCATATATGAATAATAACTGTATTCAGGGCAAACATCTATAAAAAGTGATGATTTATGCAGCTTTAAGGTTGTAAGGTAATACCTAATAAACAAAAGACTAAATCAATGAACCAATGCACTAAAACTGGAAAAAGACAAAGCCCGGTCAACACGCGGTCAACACAAAAATAAACTCAAACCATGCTTTTCAGATCCTTTAAGTCAGGGGTTCTTAACTTGGGGTTCATGGATCCCTAAGTGGTCCATTGATGGGTTTCAGGAGGTCCATGAGGTTCAGACAAAAAAATAACATTTACTATGCAACTCCAACCCCCCCCCTCGTCCCAATCAATGGTTTCCCATTGAAAGAAATGAAAGAAAGAGCACCTTACCAATGCTTTTAGCACTAAGCATCTCTTGACTCCTTGTTGACCCATGTTTAGCATTTATATTTGTATCATTGTTCTCTGCCCAACCGCCATCTTGTGCCACTCCTTAACAGCAAGTGCTAATTCTCATTTTGTAGTAGTAGAAGTGGAACATTTGAGCAGAATTAAAATTGTTTTGTTTAATTTACATAATATGATTGTATTTCATTTTATCATCACTTTGTAATGAACGGCCATTACTTTTTACATGAAAAGGCATTTTTGGAAAATTGTTTACTTTATTCAAATGTATGTATACATGAGGCAATCAAATTTCAGTTAAATAAAGTACATATATTCATTGCCTGCAAAGCTTTGTTTATGTCAATATTTCTGGTGAGGGGTCCACAGCTTTCATGAGATTCTTAAAGGGGTGCGTGACTCAAAAAAGGTTAAAAACCACTGATTTAAGTCTTGCCTGGTCTGTTTTCCCTAGGTCGAAGGGAAAACACAGTATGCTTATTTAAGCACTTGACCTCCGGAAGATTTACCCCTCTTCATGACCAGGCCATTTTTTGTGATATGGCACTGCGTTATTTTAACTGACAATTGCATGGTCATGCAATGCTGTACCCAAATAAATTTTATGTCCTTTTTTCCCACAAATAGAGCTTTTTTTGGTGGTGTTTGATTACCTCTGCTTTTTTTTTTTTTTTGCGCTGTAAACAAAAAAAGGCCGACAATTATGAGGAAAAAAATATATTTTTTACTTTCTGCTATAAATCCAATAGAGCTGCACAATTTTGGATAAAACGAGAATCACTATTTTTTCTTAGAATAAAGATCATGATTCTCTGCATAACATTATCTTTCACATTATACAAAAAAATTGCGCTAAGTTTACTGTTTAGTTGTTTTTTTTTTTAATAATTCATTGGAGTGTATTTTTTTGCCAAAAATTGTATTTGAAAGACCACTGCGCAAATACAGTGTGACATAAAATATTGCAACGATTACCATTTTATTCTCTAGGGCAGTGGTAGGCAACCTCGGCCCATGAGACATTGCAAGACCCTGACAATCACAGGCATGACTCCTAAAGGCAGAGGCATGATGGGATTTCTTTATAAATTTAGGCTAATATGTATTCTCCTACATATTTTTGTTAAAAAAAATCCCAATAAGCGTATATTCATTGGTTTGCGCAAAAGTTATAGCGTCTACAAACTATGGAATATTTTTAATTATTGATTTATTTTTATACTTGTAATGGCGGCAATCAGCGACTTATAGCGGGACTGCGATATTGCAGCATTCTGACACTCACTGACACTTTTTTGGGGACCAGTGACACTAATACAGTGATCAGTGTTAATATGCACTGTCATTATACTAACGACACTGTCTGGGAAAGGATTAAAATCAGGGACAATCAAAGGGTTAACTGTGTGCCTGACCAGCGTTTTTCTAAACTGTGATAGGTGCTTTTACTGGGGGAAGACATGGATCCTAGTCCCTGCTTTGCAGAGACACAAGATCCATGCCTTCCCTCTTGTCAGAACAGCAATCTGCCTTGTTTACATAGGCACAACACCGTTCAGCCTCTCTGCTCGATGATTGGAGGGTGCCGGCAGACACTGAGTCTGCTGTACCCAGCGGTAGGCTCTCACTGTCTACCCAGAAGAGCCAGATCACATATATATATATCTATATATATATATCTATATATATAGATATATATATATATAGATATATATATATAGATATATATAGATAGATATATATCTATCTATATATAGATATATATCTATCTATATATATAGATAGATACTGTAGATATATATCTATATATATATATATATAGATATCTATATATATGTACATATATATCTATAGATACATAGATAGATAGATAGATAGATAGATAGATAGATAGATAGATAGATAGATAGATAGATAGATAGATAGATAGATAGATAGATAGATAGATAGATTGATTGATTGATCTATATATGTGATCCAGCGCAGAGGTGCTGCCCTGTAGCAGTAAAACTGCTATGGGTCAGACCTTAAGTGGTTAATAAAGAGAGAGAATGAATCCACAAAGTTTCTGAAGCATCTTGTGTTTATTTCAAATCAATCACATGTTAATCAAGTACAACGGTTTCAAATCCATTCGATCCTTCCTCAAGTATTAACACATGAGCATGTTAATTCTTGAGGAAGGATCAAGTGGATCCAAAATTGTTGCAAATTGATCTTCTATAGTTTATGGGAAACTCTTGACTGATGGCACAGGTCTTGCTTTTTGCGGGTTTCCGAACATGTGGCAGCCCATTGAAATGAATGGGCTGTCAAAAATGCACAGGCGCAAACACATTCTGATGTGATCCAGCCCTTAGACTAGGTTCACACTTGCACAGGTCGGGTATGACACAAAATCATGTGTGTTAACCTGCAGGCAAAACACGCTCAAGGAAGGAAGGGTGACCCCTGGGAGTTGCACATCTATGATGTCCTGCTGCAATGAATGGAGTGGCAACCTCAGCTTGGACTCCGACCAAGCCACGCCCCCAACGTGTTTCACTTTGCCCCCCGGAGCTTAGTCATGGGGAACCATAGTCAGGCAAAATGCAGTGCTCTTTAGCAGATGCGCAGGGATGTCATTAAGATGACATCTGCAAAACATCCACATTTTTGTGGATTCTGTGTGGCACAATTTAAAAAAAAATAAGGGTCTGGGACTTCACTGAAATGGATGGGCTTCCCTACCCACAGAACACGAGTCGCACAACTGTGAACTTAGCCTTATACTAAGGTGTGCCGAACAATTTACATGAGATACATATTTATATACTGTGCTAGAAATAAAATGAAATTGGCTTACCTTGATCTAGTGCTAAGAACTCTAAGTTACTACTGAGAGGCTTTGGCATTACAAAGTGACATTTACTGGTCTACTGCTAATACTGCTAATTAGAGCTACACGATTAAACGTTAAGAATTGAGATTGCAATTTTTCCCCACTCGCAATTTTAACAAAGCATTTTCCGGATTCTATGCAGAATTCTCTGTTCGAGCCGACAGCTGTCAAAAACAAAACAAAATAAAAAAAAAACAGGCAGTCTGACAAGTTTCACAGCATTCCTCAGCCACTGAGCTAACTATAAACATTGTAACATTTTGTTCTTTAGATCAAAAGAGTGAACTTCGGTCAGTAAATGAGATCTGTTTAACTGCTTAAAGCGGGGGTCCACCTATCTATCGGTTTTTTTTTTTGGAGTTCATTCACAAACTTTTCTTCTTATGATTATCTACTCACATGTTCTGTGTAATAAGTCCGCCTGTGTCCGATTTCGTTGTAAAGAATAACTTATAAAATTCACTGAAGGCGGTTTCCATCTTCATTGTGGGCATTTGAAGCCCACAAGCATGTATTTCCTGGATGCGGTGAATGCTGTGCTCCCAGCATTCACCGAGATGTTGTGATGACGCTGTTGCACAATGCATGCTGGGAAGCCTGAGACTAGCTCCCAGGGGACTGTGGGAGGTCTGGGAGAGGCTAGAAACACGCCTACTCCCATGGGAGGAAAACCAGGAAGTGCTAAGAAGATTAGAAAAAAAAAGGTAATTACGGCGATTTAAATTTTTTTACACAGCATGTCAGCATCTAGGCAAGGAAGAGAATGCATAGAGATAATGTTCAAAATTTGGGTGGAACCCCGCTTTAAAGATTTAGGGCCAGTTCACACCATAGAAACGCTGTCCGGATGGGTTCCAGGTGCTTTTCTGCATGCGCATTTTTGATGTGTTCCAGTGCGTTTTCGATGTGTTCCAGTGCATTTTTGATGCAGTCCAGTGCTTTACCCCCCTCTTTTTTCTTAACCTTAAGGACAAGCGTGTTGCAGTGCATTTTTGGTGCATTTAGGTGCGTTCCGGTGTGTTCCAGTGCGTTTTTGATGCATTTTACAGCGTTCCAGTGCAGAAAAAATACAGCATGTTCTACTTTTTTTTTCTGGAACTGGAATGCACTGGAACTGTAAGCACTGGTGTGACCTATGCCATTGAAAACCATATAACCTACGTTCCATGCGTTTTTTTTTTTTTTGTTTTTTGTTAATTATTTAATCATTATTAAGAAAGTTTTTCAGACAAAATACACAACATTCTATTACATCTTAAAATCTTTCATCTCTCTTCTTATTTCTAATCCCCCCCCCTCTCCCAATCTGTTATCCTCATTTCATTTTCTACTTCGGTCCATTTCACTCATTCCCTGTACATATTTCTCTGACGATTTGAAAACATTCCATTTCTCCCAGATTACTCTGTAACTTTCGATCCGTCCCTGCGCTCCGCTGCATAGGTACTCCATGTTACATATATGGTCTACTCTTTGTAGCCACTCTTTTATACTTGGTTTCCTTATATACATCCATTTTTTTGGAATGAGTCATTTTGCTGCGTTGAGCAGGAATGGGACCAGAGTTTTCTTATATTGTTTTCTTGTTTTGTTTGTCCCATGAAACAAACAATTCCAGGGGTTTGGTGGGATCCTCTCCCCAGTTATCATCTCAATGTATTTTAAAATTTCCTGCCAGTAGTCTTTTATCTTTGGGCACTCACACCATATGTGTATTGTTGTTCCTATTTGTTTACAGTTCCTCCAACACTGAGAGGGCTTATTTGGCTGGAATTTTTTAATTCTCTCTGGTGTCAGATGCCAACGCACCATACACTTATAATTTGCGTCTATCGTAGTTATGTCAGATGCATAATTGTGTAGTGCTCCTATCATTTGCGTTTCATCGAATTTTATGCCCAAATCTTGTTCCCATTTTTCTATGAAGGGTAGGGTCCCCTGTCCTTCTAATTATGTTAGTATTTCATACATTTGAGATATTCCATGTTTTACAGGCGTTTTTGTGTTACAGAGCTTTTCGATTGGAGTTAACGTTTTTTCATCTCTGATTGGTTGGGGGATTGTGCTTACCAAATGTTTTATTTGCAAATATTCCCAATCGTTAATTATGACTCACGGGTGTCACCATGTTAAGTCCTGCTTTGTCCTAATTTTACCTTGCGTAATGATATCCTTTAATTGTGCGGTTCCCATTTGATTTCCCAACCGTGTCCCATTTCCTGGGATAAAAAAATTTGTGCCCGTTAATGAGATTAGAGGTGAATTATATTTCCATTTTTCTTTTCGATATAATGTGTCCCATACTTTAAATACATTTTTAGTTAACTCATGTGTATCTCTACTGTGTGTTCTCAGTTTCGGTGGAATCCAAATAATTTTTTGAAGTTGTGTCATGTTTATGTGTCTTCCATTCTCACCCATCTCTTTTTAGTGTTTGTGTTTGCCCATTCTATTAGTCTTGCCAATATAATCGCCTTATAATACCTTTTTACATCCGGAAGTGCCATCCCTCCATTTTTTTTCCTAGTTAAGAGAATATTATTTACTCTGGCTTTTTTATTTTGCCATATACATTTCAGGATTATTGTTTTTATTACTCTGAAGAAACTTTGTGTTAGTTATATCGGGAGCATTTGAAATTTATATATTATTTTTGGTAAAATTACCATTTTTAGTATATTTATCCTCCCTATTTATGAGATTGGTCTCCTCGATATATTTTTTATCTCTGTTTTAACTTCGTTAAGTAGTGGAATATAATTGGCATGATATAACTTCTCTAGGTTAGGTGTTATTTTAATTCCTAAATTTCTTCTCTCTCCCAGGTAAAAGGAAATTCCTGTTGTAGTGCTTTTTCCTCTTTTTTATCTACACCTAGACTTAATATTACTGTTTTTATGGGATTGCTCTTAAAGTTCGTAAGCTCTCCATATTCTTTCAGTTCTTTTATTAGGTTGGGTAATGACAGCCTAGATTTGGTCATATATAGGAGTATGTCATCTGCATACGCTGCTATCTTATTTGCTTCTTCTCCCACCTTAACCCCTCCTATATCCACGTTATTCCGTATTTTTGTTAGTAATGGTTCTAATGCAATTACATAAAGGAGTGGCGAGAGTGGGCATCCTTGCCTTGTCCCACTGAACATCTCGAAAGCAGACGACATACTCCCATTGACCCCAACCCTGGCCGTAGGGTATTTATATAAATTATTAATCCATCTCATTTATTCTTGGTCCCAGCCCTATACTCCGGAGTGCACCCATCATAAATCCCCAATCTACTCGATCAAATGCTTTTTCAGCATCGATCGAAATGAGGCGCATTGGGGATTTACTCTCCTTTTCCTTATTTATTAGTAACATAGTTCTTATACTATTGTCCCTAGCATCCCTTCCTGGTACAAAGCCTGCTTGGTCTACATTTATCAAATCTGGCATATAGTTTTTTAGTCTCGATGCCAGGATTTTTGCATATAGCTTTGTGTCTACATTTAACAAAGCTATGGGCCGATAATTAGAACAGATGGTTCTATCTTTTCCTACTTTTGGTATTACTGAAATATTGGAAAGGAGAGATTTTTTTCTTATTTCCTCATTTTCCCCTATTTTGTTTAAATAATTACATAATACTGGGACTAATTGTTCTTTAAACCTTTTGTAATATTTAATCGTAAACCCATCCGGGCCTGGGCTTTTCCCCCCTGGTGTTTCCTTTAGGGCTTTATAAATTTTGTCTTGAGTAATTGGTTCTTCTAATAACTCTGCACTTTCTGATGTTATCTTTGGTAGATTAACTTCCGCTGGGTACTCCTGTATTTTAGATTTTCTACTCTCCTCCTCCTGTCATGTCTCTTTATTTCTAATTGCATATAAATAATTATTATACAGTATAATGCACTGTAGTATGTTTTAAAAGTCTTTGCAATATCAGTTGTTTTGTATTTCATTTTGCCTTTCTCATTTTTTATCTTTTCTATATAGTTTAAGGTTTTTTTTTCCTTTGATATTTTTGCTAGGTATTTCCCAGGCTTGTTCCCCCACTTGTATCTTTCTTTTTTTTATTTTAAATACTTTTCTAGTTTCTTGTTCCATCATGTCCCTTGACTGACCCCTTTTTATAACAATCTCCTGATACGTGTCTATGTCTAATTGTGTTTTATGTTTTTGTTCCAGCTTATATAGTTCTCTTATTGCATTTTTCATTTTTATTTCTCTTTCTTTCTTTTTCCCGGCTCCTATGGAGATCAATTTTCCCCTAATATAGGCCTTATGGGCCTCCCAAATTGTCGCCTTTATCACATCCGGTGTATCATTTGTACTGAAGTATTGTTCGATCTAAGTCATTATTTTTCCTACTTCAGCATCGTCTATAAGATCTTCATTCAAAGTCCCTTTTCTATGCTCCTTATCATTGAATCTTATCCTTACTGTTACAGGAGCATGATCAGAGATTGAAATTATTCCAATCGACGCCTCTACTACATACTCCAGTATTTCATGATCCACCAGAATGTAATCTAATCTTGAGTACGTCTGGTGCACAATGAAATGTATAGTCCTTTTTGTTTGGATATGTTATTCTCCATGCGTCGACTAACTGCTGACTGTACATTTTTTTTTTTTAAATCAACCAATCGGTGCACCAGGCGTACTGTCAAGGTCATGGTCTATTGAGAAATTGAAATCTCCTGCCAAGATTAAGTGGCCTTGTTTAAACTCCATTAGAGCATTAAGGATCCCCTTTAGGTATTTTTTGGGGTGTCTATTGGGACAATATACATTTGTTAATGTGTACCTTTTCCCTTGAAGGGACCCTCTCAGGAACAAGAAGCGACCTTCTGGGTCAACTTTCCTTGACCCAGAATGTATTTTGCTATTCCTATGGCAACTCCTTTTGCCCTTTTATTTGGAGAATCCCCATAGTACCAAGTTGGGATCGCCCGTGAATATAGTTTAATATTTGAATCCAGTGCTATATGCATCTCCTGTAGGAAGATTATCTCAACAGAATACCTTTTCAACTCTCTTAACACTATGTGTCTTTTTTCCGGGGAATTTAGCCCTCTTACGTTGTATGTAATAAACTTAATGTCAGTCATTATTTATTTTTTCTACCCTTATTCTCCTTTCTTGGTTCAATAGCAAATGAGGACAAACAGATCTCCCCCCCCCTTCTCCCCCCCTTCCCCCCTCCCCTACTCTCCCCCCCGTTGTTGGTATCTTGACTCCATAGTATGGAGCACTCCCTTAGGGACTTCCTTGTCCCTCCTGCTCCCTCGGGCCTAAGGTGGAGTTCTGTATGGCACTGTCAGACTCACCTCCCTTAATTCCAGAGAGGTGATACCAGAACACGCCAAGAGTCTGGATCTCCAAACCCCCATTATTTGTCTTTAGTCTTTTCCGCCGCTTCCCAATCCCTCCACCTGAGGTCTCCCCCTCCCCTTTCTCCCCTCCCCCTGCCCTTATCATCTCGTGAAGAAGGAAAAGGAGAAAAAAGAAGAAAAAAAAAGTCCTCAAGAAGTTTTCTCTTCCTTTCTCTTCAAGTCGATATTAGTCAGTCTGTCCTTATGTAAATTTTTTCCTATCTTGGCTTTCTTTCCAGACAATCTTCTGGAATTGGAATCTCCAGTTTTTTACAAAATTCAGGGATCTCTTCAAAAAATCTCAGTCTGGCTGTACGGCCATTTTTTCTGCCAATCAAGCATGAGGGGAAGCCCCCAGTTATATTGGACTTCATGTTCCTGTAGGATCGCCAATAAAGGCTTTAGCGTTCTCCTTCTTTTCAGGGTTTCTTGTGACAGATCTTGAAACATTTGAATACTATTTCCATCAAACTTTATTGGTGACTTTCCCCTCAGGTTTCTCCAAAGTTGTTTTTTTTCTTCCCAATTTTCAAATCGCTATGATGTCTCTTGGGTTCTCCTGCCAAATTTATTTAGGTCTTCTTAATCTATGTACTCTCTCAATTTTTATTGGGTTTGTTATTTCTTTATCCATCAGTGGGTTGCAAATCTTCCTTACTGTTTCTGTTAAGTCTTCATATTGAAAAGAATCTGGACCACCACGAATCCTTTAGTTCTTTCTTCTGTCCCTATTCTCCGATCCTCTAATTTATAAGCTTGTTCTTGTTGCACTCTTTTCATAGATTTCATTTCTCGTTCTAATCTTCCTATGGCAATACTGTTGGTTTCCGTTTTTTTTTCCACTTCCTCGACTCGTTCAAGGATATGTCCAAGGTTTTTATGTATTCTCTCCATTTCAGCTTTTAACAATTTTTTCCAAGGCTGCAAACATGGATTCCAATTCAACTTTTGTTGGTAAAGGGAATTTATTTTGGTGTTCCTCTTCTCCCCTAATTCAAACTCTGTGTCATGCTCTATATCTAATCCTTGTTCTTTTCTGGATTCTGATAGTGTTTCAGTATCTATAACTTTTTTATTTTGAGGCTTTTTCTTTTCCTTCTTCTTCTCCTTACCCTCTGTCTGCCCGCCCTTAAGAGTCTGCTATTTTTTCACTAGTTGCTTCTCTACAGTTCCTCCTTGAGTAACATATTTATTCATTGGGCCTGGGCTAGGTGTCAGGCTTAAACGGGGAGATTTAGGGGTCGCTCCTCCTCTTGCTGCTTTACCTCTCATGTTTTTCCCCAGTTATTTATCAGTTACTTTCACACTTTTAGCTCATCCGTTAAGTTATAAAAGTATGCGCTATCATCATCTAGTATACGTTAGTGTGGTGGTGAGTTTTTTATTTTACTCTATTTGCATAGTTCTGTGTAAATATATGCATAAATAATTCGGTAGGGGTCCCTTCAGCTCTTTATCCTTTTCCCCTCTAAAAGTTTTTAGCCTTTATTCCTCTACTGAGTCCGGTCATATACAGTCTATATATATAGTCTATGAATATTTTAGAGGTAGACAGTCTATGTATATTTTTAGGGGTATTTCACGTGACCTCGTGAAATCCAGGTTTTTAGCAGGTTATCAGCTTATCAATTTATAGCAACGGTAATCCCAGGTTATCCCCACCGACTATTTAAAATTCGTAATAGTGTCTCTTTATTTGCTCAGTCTACAAGACTGTGATGACAACCACTTTCTTGCATTAAACACAAATATTGTCAGTTTTTTATTTTTGCAGTACTCACCACCCGCATACGTTGTTAATTCAGTTTGAGTATCTGATTTAGTCTCTTTGGCTTCTGTGACTGTAGGTTATGTTACCTAACCACTTCAATACCAGGCACTTTCGGTCATTCCTGCCCAGGACAATTTTCAGCTTTCAGTGCTGTCGCACTTTGAATGACAATTGCGCGGTCATGCAACACTGTACCCAGACTAAATTTTTATCATTTTCTTTCCACAAATAGAGCTTTCTTTTGGTGGTATTCGATCACCTCTGGGGTTTTTATTTTTTGCTAAACAAACTAAAAAAGACCAAAATTTTTGAAAAAAAAAGTTTCTTACTTTCTGTCATAAAATTTTGTTTTCCCCTTTACTGACGGGCACTGATGAGGCGGCACTTATGGGCACTGATGAGGCGGCATTGATGAGATGGCACTGATAAAGTGGCACTGATGGGCACTGATATGTAGAATTGATGGGCACTGATAGGCGGCACTGATATACAGCACTGATGGGCGCCACTACTGGGCACTGAAAGGCGGCACCGATGGGCATTGACAGGCGGCACTGATGGGCACTGACAGGTGGCTGTGATGGGCACTGACAGGCGACACTGATTGGCACTGATAGGCGGTACTGATTGGCACTGACAGGTGGCACTGACAGGTGGCACTGACAGGTGGCACTGATGGGCAGCACTAATGATGAGGTACTGATAGATCACTGACAGGTGTTACTGCTGGGCACTGATTGGCACTGTGGTGGGCTCTGATTGGCACTGTGGTGGGCTCTGATTGGCACTGTGGTGGGCTCTGATTGGCACTGTGGTGGACACTGGGAGACTTTATTATTGTGTGTGTTGCTGGGGATTGATTGGCGGGTGATTGGAACAACTGAGGGGGCTGTGCTGATAATCAATGTGCTGATTATCAGCACAGACCCCCCCTTCTGACAGGGAGAGCTGCCAATCGGCTCTGATCAGCTCTCCCTGTCAGCGCGAACCAAGGAATGCCGTTTACCGACACTTCCTGGTTGACGTGATGATCAGCTGTGACTGGTCACAGCTGATCACGTGGTAAGAAGCCTCCGAGAGCGACTTCTTATCACGATCGGAGATGCGGCGTGTCAGACTGACAGGAGGTTAATCGGCCGACTGCCGAAGCGCTGACGAGGGGTGGAGAGCCCCAGCTGAATTCCACTCACGGTTCGGTCCGGTCTACTCTCCAGTTACTGGGAAAAGGGCCCCCGCAACTCGGACTCTCCTAGAAGCAGGCTCCGGCGCCAGATGGTGTGGCCGGAACAGATCCGATCTGATACAGAGGAAGGGGATGATGCAAAGCGAGGGGCCAATCGGGTGGGTCAGGTGGCTCGGGCGGTCATGTTTAGTCCATGGAGCTGGGTAAGAGACCGGGTTCTCCCCCTACATGCTCTTGTTCAGTACGCGTGACATTACTAGACTCCTCCCTCAATCGTGCGATCTTTCCATGCGTTTTTGATGCAGAAAAAAACGCACTGGACTACATGTGGTGTGAATTGGCCCTAAACTTTTTTCTGACACTTGTTGGTTTCATTTAAAATCATTATTTTTTGTTAGAAAATTACTTAGAACCCCCAATTATTATATATATATTTTTTAGCAGAGACCCTAGAGTAGTGATGGCAAACCTTGGCACCCCAGATGTTTTGGAACTTTTCCCATGATGCTCAACTACACTGCAGAATGCATGAGCATCATGGGAGATGTAGTTCCAAAACATCTGGGGTGCCAAGGTTCGCCATCACTGCTCTAGAGAATAAAATGGTGGTCGTTGCAATATTTTATGTCACACTGTATTTGCGCAGCAGTCTTTCAAATGCAATTTTTTGGGAAAAAAATTAATTTTCATGAATTAAAAAAAAAAACTAAACAGTAAAGTTAGCCCAATTTTTTTGTATAATATGAAAGATGATGTTACGCCGCGAGAATCGTGATGTTTATTCTAAGCAAAAAAATTGTGATTCTCATTTTTGCCAGAATCATGGAGCTCTACTGCTAATACTAGAAGTCTGATATATTAGATATAAATTAAGTGTTCTATTGTCAGTTTATCAAGCAGCTTTATAATTCTTTGTCATCTTCACTTGCACACTTGTTTATTTTATTTTTGTTCATCCAAAGCTGTTTAAGGCCAGGTTCACAATTGGCCGGTGAATTAATGCACAAATATTAACATGTGCTGCATTAAGGCAGGTTTTTAATTTTGAATGAGCTGGCAACACACCAAAGCACAACTAATACTGCATCTGACCCTTTTTACAGAATGCAACATGCTGCAGCACAGGTGCACTGCCTTAGTGCAATGGCGTCATCCTAAATGGAGACACTGCGGTGCCTGTGTGAACCCAACTTAAAGCCAAACCACTTTTACTTACCTACATTTGGTGCAGTCCACAGCACTTCTACCAATAATAGAGGACAGTGATTGGAGGCTAGCTCACTGGTCATTTTTTCTGTTGGCAGACTAGATGACCCTGTGATTGACACTTCCGGTATGCCATGAGCAGCATCATAGTCACCAGAAAACAAGGTGGACATTACAAAAAGGACTTCTACACTACAGACCGGAAAAAAACTATTGGAACTTGTCTGTTACATGGCTCCAGGTTCCAGCAAGTAATTGGGTCTTTTAGTCAGATTATTAAAAAAAATTAAAAATAAAAATAACTAAATAAAAAACAATTAGTATGGCATGAGTGGCTATAGAAAACGTATTTATTTATTTTTCACAGGAGATCAGCATACAAAGGTTGATTTAATTTATATGTGTATATTTTATTGACTTTGAACATTACTAGATCATTAGCTGGACATAATTTGTATTTAAAGTCTACCTGTACTCACTCAGATGTTAGTAAGTAGCAACCTCAAATTGCCTCCAAGTAACTTTAACAGGATGCAGCATCATTCAAGGGACAAAAGGCAAAACTCGGAACATTTTCACACTTAAATGAATCAGATCATCAAACTAATTTAATATTACACAAAGATAACCCAAGTAAATCCAAGATGCAGTTTTATAGAGCTTTCTTTTGGTGGTCTTTAATCACCGTTGGGTTTTTTATTTTTTGCGATATAAAAGAAAAAAGACTGAAAATTCGTAATTTTTCTTCGTAAATTTTTGCCAAAATTTATACTGCTACATATCTTTGGTAAAAATAAGTACAAATTGGTGTATATTATTTGGTCTTTGTGAAAGTTATAGAGTCCAAAAGCTGTGGTGCCAATATCTGAAAATTGATCACACCTGAAGTACTGACGGCCTATCTAATTTCTTGAGACCCTAACATGCCAGAAAAGTACAAATACCCCCCAAATGACCCCTTGTTGGAAAGAAGACATTCCAAGGTATTTAGAAAGATGCATGGTGAGTTTTTTGAAGTTGTCATTTTTTCCCACAATTCTTTGCAAAATCAATATTTTTTTTTTTCTTTTTTTTTTTTTTCACAAAATTGTCATATTAGCAGGTTATTTCTCACACACAGTATATGCATACCACAAATTACACCCCAAAACACATTCTGCTATTACTCCCAAGTATGGCGATACCACATGTGTGAGACTTTTACACAGCGTGGCCACATACAGAGGCCCAACATGCAGGGAGCACCTTTAGGCGTTCTGGAGCACCCAGGCCAATTCTGACATTTCTCTCCTACATGTAAAAATCATCATTTATTTGCTAGAAAATTATATAGAACCCCAAAATATTATATATGTTTTTTTTAGCAAAGACCCTAGAGAATACAATGGCGGTTGTTGCAACTTTTTATCTCACACGGTATTTGCGCAGCAATTTTTTTAACGCTTTTTTTGGGGGGAAAAAACAGTTTTGTGCTTAAAAAGAAACAAAACAGTAAAGTTAGCCCAATGTTTTTGCATAATGTGAAAGACGAAGTTACGTCGAGTAAACAGATACCTAACATGTCACCCTTCCAAATTGCACACGCTTGTGGAATGGCACCAAACCTCACTACTTAAAAATCCCCATAGGCGACGTTTTAAAAATTTTTACTGGTTACATGTTTTGAGTTACAGAGGAGGCCTAGGGCCAAAATTATTGCTCTCGCTCTAACGTTTGCAACGATACCTCACATGTGTGGTTTGAACACCGTTTTCATATGTGGACGGGACTTACGTGTGCGTTTGCTTCTGCATGCGAGCACACGGACAGGGGTGCTTTAAAAAAAAAATTCTTTTTATTGTTCATTTTAATTTATTTATTTTAGTTTGATACTTTTTTCCCAAAAAAAATTTTTTTTGATCACTTTTATTCCTATTACAAGGAATGTAAACATCCCTTGTAATAGGAATATGGCATGACAGGTCCTCTTTACAGTGAGATGTGAGGTCAATAAGACCCCACATCTCACCTCTAGGCTGGGAAGCCTGGAATTAAAAAAAAAAAACGATCCTGGCTTCGATCGTAGCGGTGAGTCGGTAGAAGCACTGGAGGGCGGCGGGAAGGGGGGGAACGTCCCCATTCGCCTCCTGTAAGAACAATCAAGCAGTGGAACAGCCGCTATGATCATTCTTAGTGTAGGGAATCACCGGCTGAAAAAGCTGATATCTGAATGATGCCTGTAGCTGCAGGCATCATTCAGATATCCCCGCACAGAGTCAAGGACGTCATATGACGGCCAGCGGGCGGGAAGTGGTTAAAACGCATTTTTTTTAACACAAAGTTGTCCATTTATACAACATTTCTAACACATAGCATGTACATACCAAAAATGACACCCCAAAAATATATTCTCCTACTCCTCCTGAGTACGGTCATACCACATGTGTGAGACTTCCACAGCCTGGCCACATACAGAGGCCGAGTACAGCCGAGTATGGCTGAGCATGGCAGAGTATGGCTGAGCATGGCTGAGCATGGCTGAGTATGGCAGAGTATGGCAGAGTATGGCAGAGTATGGCAGAGTATGGCAGAGTATGGCTGAGTATGGCTGAGCATGGCTGAGTATGGCTGAGCATGGCTGAGCATGGCCGAGTATGGCTCAGCATGGCAGGGTATTGCAGGGTATCGCCGAGTATGACTGGGTATGGCTGGGTATGGCAGAGTATGGCTGGGTATCACTGAGTACTGCAGAGTATGGCTGGGTATTGCAGATTATGGCTGGGTATGACATGACGCCGGTTTGTTTACATGTTATCACTCTGCCATTTGACGGAGCGATCACATGGTAAACGGCCGCGATCAGAGGACCCGGCGGTCATGGATGTTCTCGGGTGCGCGCCCCAGGGGGCGAGCGAGAGCGGGATTCTGGGAGGACGTCCATGGACGCCCTCCCAGAATAAGCCGACCGCGCTGTAGCCGTCTTTTGGCTATGGCCCGGTCAGCATGTGGTTAAATTATTATTTAATTTATTAAGGGAAAAAGCTGTTTAAACCTGGGCGGCCCTATGTGAAAAAGCAATTGCCCCTCCCATGCTGAATCATGAATGAACTGTGATTACCACAATTTTTTTGGAAAGCTGAGTTAAATTTCACTTGTCACACCCAGACCCGATTACTGTTAAATCAAGAAATCAGATAAATAGAAGCTGTTTGACAAAGTGAAGCATGCTAACAGATCACAAAAAGCCACACTTCATGCCACAATCTAAAAAAAATCAAGAACAGATTAGAAACAAAGTAATGTACATGTATCGATCTAGGATGGATTTCAAAGCCATTTCTAAGGCTTTGGAACTCCAGCAAACCACTTGAAGGTCCATTACTTGGAGATAACTTGGAACAGTGGTGAACCTTCCCAGGAGTGGCTGGCCTACAAAAATTACTCCAAGCGCATGACGACGACTCATCCAGGAGGTCATAAAAGAACCCAGAGCAACATCTAAAGACCTGCAGGCCTAACTTGCCTCAGGTAAGATCAGTGTTCATGATTCAACAATAAGAAAGAGACTAGGCAAAAATGGCATCCATGGGAGAGTTCCAAGGCCAAAGCCACTGCTGACCAAAAAGAACACAAAGGCTCATCTCACATTTACATCTTGATTATCCCCAAGACTTTTAGGCAAATATTCTGTGGACTGATGAGACAAAAATTTTACTTTTTGGAAGGTGTGCATCCCGTTACATCTGGCATAAAACGAATACAGCATTTTCGTAACAAGAACATTATACCAACAGTCAGACATGGTGGTGGTAGCGTGATGGTCTGGGGCTGCTTTGCAGCTTCAGGACCTGGACGATTTACCATAATTGATGGAACCATGAATTCTGAGATCTACCAGAAAATCCTAAAGGAGAATGTCCGGCCATCAGTTCATGACCTCAAGCTCAAGTGCATTTGTGTTATGCAGCAGGACAATGATCCGAAACACAACAGCAAGTCCACCTCCAAATGGTTCAAATAAAGCAAAATTTAGGTTTTGGAGTGGCCTAGTCAAAGCCTGGACTTAAATCCAATTGGGATGCTGTATCATGACCTTACACAGGCCGTTCATGCTGGAAAACCCTTCAATGTGGCTGAATTCAAACAATTCTGCAAAGAAGAGTGGGCCAAAATTGCTCCAGAGCAATGTGAAAGACTCATTGCCAGTTATCGCAAACGTTTGATTGCAGTTGTTGCCGCTAAGGGTGGCACAACCAGTTATTAGGTCTAGGGGGCAATTACTTTTTCACATAAAGCCAGACAGGTTTGGACAGCTTTTTTGCCTTAATAAATGATACCATCATTTAAAAACTGCATTTTGGGTTATCTTGTGTAATAATAAATTTTTTTGATGATCTGAGTCATTTAAGTGTGACAAATATGCAAAAAAAATAAAAAATCAGAAAGGGGCAAATACTTTTTCACAGCATTGCATATGAGGCTGGAGGCTGCCCCTCAAAATTTAAGAAAAAAAAACATGTAGGAAATAGCTAAAATGTCACACATATTTGTGACTCCTCAAATACTTAATTTGAGATCACTAAAGTTGCTTCAATATACTTGATTTGTGTATTACTAACAAGGCAGACCCATTATAATGAGATAACATTTGTACAGTAAGGCTGGGTTCACACCTATGCAAATTGGATGCGGTTTTCTCCGCATCCAATTCGCATTGCAGGAGAATATGACCATCTCTCTATGGAGCCGATTCACATGTCTACAGGGCGGCTGCAGTGCACACTGCACAGAAACGTGCGTCTTTGCCTCTGTTTCAGGGCCGAATTCAGGCAAAGATTCTTGCCCTGATTTGTCCCTGAAACGGAGAAACGGAGAACAGGGACGGACATCGTTGCTGTGCGATTCACGGGCAGTTTAGGTGTGAACCGAGCCTAAATGTTTAAATAAGTTAATTAGGCAAGGTGTTTCATTTTAAAATGTTAGATTATTGTTACTACTGTTTCATAAGAACTTTTATCCATGTTGGATCTTCCTTAAACAAAAGATTGTGAATGTATACTGTTCTGATATCTTTACCAATGTACTACTATATGTCATACTGATGCTTTGCTTCAAAATTCTGTATTATAATACATACAGGGGTTGATTTACTAAAGGCAAATAGACTGTGCACTTTGCAAAGTACAGTTGCCCTCTGCAAGTGCAGTTGTTCCAGAGCTTAGTAAATGAGGTAAGGCTTCACTTTGCAAAGAATACCCAATCACATGCAAGAAAAAAAAACTGCATTTTTGCTTTTACAAGATTGAATAATGAAAGTCAGCAGCATCTATGCTCATTTACTAGGCTCTAGAGCAACTGAACCTTGCAAAGTGCACAGTCTTTTTGCCTTTAGTAAATCAACCCCATAGTTTTGGAAATAGAGGGAATATAAAAAAAATATCTTACAGTGAAGTGGTAGTCAAGGGGGGGGGGGGGGGGGTGGTCATATCATGGGAACAAGGAGGATAACGACACAAGGAGAGTGAAATGGGTACTACACTTCCCTGCTCTTAGATCCAGTTACTGATTGGATGCCATGGGAAAGAATTTGAATTCATCTTCAAGTTATAGGTCTGTCTGCTGCACACTACCATTGCTATCAGACATACGGTCACCAACACCACCCGCCATAGCTGCTACTATATCTAACTCAGCTTAAAGGACAACAAAAGTTATTAGGTTGCGGCCAACTGCACCCCCTTGCCCTCGTCATCCCATATCATATACTGTATGTACCCCACACTCTTGACCTAAGATCAGTTTACAACTTTTACTGGTCACGGCCTATGCTGGTTCTTGAGATTCTGCAGTCTTCCTAACTGAGCATGCTTGACTCTAGCTCCATAGGCTCTAATGGAGAAGATGTTTCATTGCAAGTAGATAGCTACTTCATTAGGGTCTATGGAAAAAAGCTGCACATGCATCCATAAAGGATGGCAGAAAGGGGAACGTTTTAGATTTGCTTAAATATTTTTATACCATTTATTTAAAAAAGCAAAAAAAAATGTTTACTTGTCACGTAGATAAAAAAATTGTTTGCTCTGAAAAAACAAATTAAAATATGTAGTTACATCCTTCCACAATCCAAAACCAATGTCCCAGTGGATAACTGGATCCGAAGACTGAAGTAGTGGCCCAAAACGAACCCTCCAGTACACTTTTTTAGACATTATTTAGTGCTGTAGGTAAACCAACACCAAGGGGTGCACCCTGCCACTGCCATCAAGCATTGAGTGACTAACATTCATCAAAGTGTACATGTCCTTAATAAGTTATGACTTACTTACTGTGGTAGAGAAACAACTGTCACCACCACTGTTGTCATCACCAGTCACCATTAACAAATACCAGAGCCTGATGAAAAAAATGAATTGCTCTTCCACAGCCGGTACTGCCACCAGCGCTCCACCATTGACTCAACCTTACCACAATAACCCATTTACCAAACTACATTTCCCAGGACTGTCATCTTTTTATTCTTCACCCTAGGACAGAAAGAGTGCAGAAAGTTGGGAAATAGGAATTGTACCATAGCAACAACCCCCCCATAAACACACAATTAAAAAAAATAAAGTGTAATTAATTTTACAGGACAAGGGGTTCACCAGAGGTGCAGAGTTGTGCCTGCATTTACAAGCAAATTTTGAATGACTCGCTTAGTAGGCGTGCCTCGTGCATTTTGCTTCGTTTCACTGCTTGAGTGCACTGAGCTATTTGGCTAACCTTCTAATGCCCATGCGTACGAGCACTTGGTATGGATAAATAGTATGTTTTTATTTTTGTCCAGAGAAAGGATAGTTATATATCTGAAACTGTATTGAGGTTTTGTTAATTAACTGTTTACAACTTTAAGTTTTCTTTTAAAGGTAAACTTTTGTCGTTTTCTTGAAAAACATTTTTTCCCTACATAACAGCAATTATTCTCCAAAGGAATCACAAGAATAAGATCAGACTTAACTCGTATGCTTAACTTGTATGCTCCAAAATTTTCAAAGTCCCCTGTTAAAGACACAAAGTCACAACATGTCCTATTGTTTCTGGAAGCTATCAGAGAATAAAGTCTGGATGCAGTTTAACAAACAAAACGTCAATGCGTGCAAGACTTAATTATTTTTCAAACTAATTGCTTTTAAAATACTTGCCACATGAAGACTAACAGCCTGACTACATAATTGGTGGATAAGAGTTGCCCGCTGTTGCTGTGTATAACAGCAAGCAATTCTGCTCAGCGGGGAGCTATCTACTGTCACAGGTTGTGCATCATAGTGCAGGCTATGTCGATAAGGCCTAAGAATAAAAAAAGTGGAAAGTCATTCGGATGTGAAGTATATACAAACAAGCTGAAAGTGTGTTTTTCTTTTCACTACAGCATTAACATTTCCCAATACTACTTTGTATTTACATACTACATTGAAATTTGCAAGAACTAATACCTTAACAGATTGTATCAACAGATTTCTCCCAACTGAAACTGGTGATTCAGAGTTGGAGTGGCTCCCATTCTGTTCTTTCTGCTCACGGCTCAGATGTGATAGAAGGAAAGACATTTACAGGACTGGCTTTGGAAGCCCTACTGTCATAAAGCATGTGGTTACATGCTTTTTTTTTTTTTTTTTGCAAGAAGAAAAAAATGTATGTATATTTAACACAGACCCATATATATCAGTGCTTCCAAAACTTGGGTCAGTCAAGTGCTATCATAACCATTGCACCTTCAGTACAACTTTTACTGTTAAGCCTAGTTTACATTTGCAGCTGGGAAGGGTGGAAAAAATAGTCAGTTCAGCTACAGTTTTACTGCCCCCCAACCCCTCCCTGTCATACTGGGCGGGCAGTACCGCCACAAAACGTGACTCATTCAAGTAAATAGGGGTGTGCCGCAACTGCCCTGAAAATGCATGCAATGCCACAGTTGCAGTTTGGTGGTTCTAGGCTCTAAAGGGTTCAAACAAACAGCAAGGAGAAAGGAAAGCTGTGGGTGTAACCCAGAAGCCAAGGTCAAAACCAAGGACATATTTGTATCTGTTTTTAATTAGACCAAGAACCTGATGACCAGCTTATCGCTAACACGAGTTTCAAGTTTTACCCACTGTGCCATCAGAATAGGTAGGAAGAAGTGGCATATCATCCATGGATGCAAGGTATTCACTGCACACGGGTTCCGTGGGGGGGGCCCACTGTGCTCTGGTCTATCCTGCACGCATGGATGATACATCCAGAGTTGTCAGGGATGATCGGTGCAGCGGTGTGGGCCCATCTTTTTATCTCGAGGGCCCCATGCAAGGAAGTTTTCTTTTGTGAGATAGTCTGAGCTATCACTGCACTGGTATCCCCGGCATCCCTTCAGACAAGAACAATCTGCCAAAAAGAAAAGTGAGAAGGGGGTGATTCTTCTACCCAGAATTCCATATGGATCAAGCAGCCAAGTAAGGAGCACCAGTGATTGAAGAAAAAGAACACCATGGAAGGAAGAACTTCTGTAGAATAGTTACTTTATTGTCAAGGTGCCAAAGGACGTAGACAGGATATTACAGGAACATTGGTAGACTGGTTTTACACAGATATCTCGTGCTTGTTCACAAATACCAGTGCCCCTTCCCCCACTGACTGGCAGTGCCCCCCCAATCTGTCCCCACTTAGCACCAAGACCCCCATCTCTTCCTACTAAGCACCAGGACCCCCTATCTCCCCCTACTAAGCACCAAAACACCCCATCTCTCCCTACTAAGCACCACAACCCCCATATCTCCTTATTAAGCACCAAGACTCCCCATCTCTCCCCACTAAGCACCAGGACCCCCATCTCTCCCCACCAAGCTCCAAGATCCCCAACTCCCCCCACTAAGCACCAGGACCCCCATCTCTCCCCACTAAGCACCAGGACCCCCCATTTCCCCCCACTAAGCACCCAGACCCTCCATCTCTCCCCACTAAGCACCAGGACCCCCCATCACCCCCCACTGTGCACCAAGATCCCTCCATCTCTCCTAAGCACCAGGAACCCCAACTCCCCCCCACTAAGCACCAGGACTCCCCAACCACCCCACTAAGCACCAGGGCCCCCCATCTCTCCCCACTAAGCATCTGGACCCCCCATCTCCCCCACTAAGCACCAAGACCCCCAATATCTTCCCACTAAGCATCAGGACCCCCATCTCCCCTGACTGAGCACCAGTGCTCCCTTTTGTCCCCCTTGAAGACAAAGCTGCATTCTTTTAGGCAGGTATGCAGGGTCAGGGATGGGGGGCCCCATCAGGTAGTCTGTAGGGGCCTCGTGATTTCTAATAGTGGCCCTGCTGTAACTGCCCCCCACCACTGCATTGTTTAACCCCAACTGTCCCCCTGTGTCCTCCCCTGGCCCCTCTGTGTCCTCCTGTGTTCTCTTCCGCCCCCCCGTGTCCTTTTCTTATGACAGTGTGCATTGCTCTATTGACACAGCCCACTGCCCTACTGACATCATTCACTGGCCCCCAAAAAGCATTTTGAAAAAATGAAAAAAAAAAATACAAAAAAAATTAACAACTGACACCGTCCACTGCCCTACTGACAACATCCTGCGCATACTACCCACCGCCATACACGCCTCACCTGCACATACTACCTACCGCCATACACTCCGCACTTCTCTCCTGCACATACTAACCACCTCCATACACTCCACACTCCTCTCCTGCACATACTTTCCGCTGCCATACACTCCTCACCCCTCTCCCTTCACATACTACCCACAGCCATACACTTCACACTCCTTTCCCTGCATATACCACCCACCGTCATACACTTTGCACTCCTCTACTGCACATACTAACCACCTCCATACACTCCACACTCCTCTCCTGCACATACTTTCCGCTGCCATACACTCCTCACCCCTCTCCCTTCACATACTACCCACAGCCATACACTTCACACTCCTTTCCCTGCATATACCACCCACTGTCATACACTTTGCACTCCTCTACTGCACATACTACCCACAGCCATACACTTCACACTCCTTTCCCTGCATATACCACCCACCGTCATACACTTTGCACTCCTCTACTGCACATACTACCCACCGCCATATACTTCGCACTCCTCTCCCTGCAAATACTACCCACCACTGTACACTTTGCACCCCATTCCTGCACATACTACCCACCACCATACACTACACACTCCTCTCCTGCACATACTACCCACCGCCGTACACTCCTCTCCTGCACAGACTACCCGCTGCCATACATTATGCACTGTACATTCCCTATTTAAAATTAGCACAGTCTGTACTATGTAAGTCATCTCAGACTCTATTTAACCACACCCTTTTAAGCCACGCCCAATATTTAGCACAATATAAACCATGCCCACTTTTCGACCCTGTGCGATATGCGCATTGCATTTACTTATTTATCGATGCCTGGGGCCCACTTTTGATCTTGTACATGGGCCCACTCATTTTTGATACGCCCCTGGTAGGAAGTATCCATTCATCACTACTGAATCATTCAGGTATGATGGTGAGCCATAATAAGGTTATTGATGCTGTCATTGCAGTGCTTCAGTGAAGTCTTCACTATTTGTAACTAACATGGCAAAGTGTAGAACTATTACTGTTTATTCTCTAGAGGACAATTTTACTATCTTGTTAGTCACACAGTTTAACTGTTTGGAAAAGATTCAGTTCAGGATTTCTTCTTTATTCCCAGGAGGAGTATAGTTAAAGAAATGTATTATTGTTGTTTTAGTGCTAAAGATAATTAGAGCATTCACTGGCCTGCCACTGCATCTATGGAGCTTTGTGAAGCTACATCCCTAATATAGTAATGGATGTTTCAGTATTGTCAGTCTAAATGGTAACAGGTGGGCAAACAGAAAATAAATGATGTGCGTTTGTTAGTTGGTACATATAATAGGTGCAGAAAATGCAGCTCCTGGGCCATGAGGATGTGGGGTCATAGCATACCAATAACTCCCCTCTTTGTTATATGCCCACAACTCTTATATTCTCAAAAGATTGATACAGCATTTGCGCTGTGACAGGCACACACCAGGGGATCGCATGCTTTAAGACATATACAATGTTGTGCATTAGAAGTCTCCTTGAGCCAGCCACTGAACGTACAAAATGGTTTTGGTTCCTAGTTTTAACTTTACTCAAACAACATTCAGAGAGTCTTGTAGGCCTGGCCATGTGGTTTCCATATAGAGCAACTTTCTGTTTAAGTTTACTCGATAGGAAGGATCTTTCACACCTGTAATTTCTTCTAGGATCCCTAGATCCAGTTACTGTCCTCTTCTTAAGGCCCCTCTCACACAAGTGGTCTGATTGGGTCCACCTGTCCATTTTTCAGGTGGACCTATTTGAACCCCCTCCCCCATTCTCCTTTATGTAGAAGTGGATGTAAAAGGACTTTTGTCCATTTACACCTGCCTACCTCCAATCTGATCTGATCTACCAAACGCAAATTCAAGGGTTCCCTTCCCTTTCATGTGAGAGTATCAGATCGGTGGGTACACAGACCTGTCATCCGCCCGCTCCGCTCTGCTGAGCGGTGAATCAGCAGACACGATTCCCCGTTGAGCAACACTCAAGGGAGCAGTTATTAGACCAAGTATAATTAAAAGGATAAGTTCACATTTGTGAAAATGCTACATGTTCCACCCATTTTTATGGTGGAACATGCAACATGTTCCCACTGCTGCAGCCACTCACCGTTCCCTCCTCTCCCTGTGACAGCAGTGCGAGGGGAAGTTCCCCATACCAGCTGTCACCTTTTGAAAATAGCCCACACGGCCACATCATTCATTCACACAGCTTTGTGTGTGAATGAACTACAAGCCCTGACAAACTTTGCAGCTGTTGGCTTGTAGTTCTTAATGAACTACCACCGGTGCTATTGAACGTTGTGGTGGTTCATTGAGTCTTCCTGTCAGTGTAAAACTGCCTGGCTGTAGGGTATACAGGGCAGACAGCTCACACTGACAGTCTGCAGAAGACCTGCATGGCAAATCTGCTGATCACTGGTGCAATGCTTTCAAGGCCCCTAAAAAAATAGTAAATGCACATTTAATTTACCTTAAAAAAAAAGTGTATTTATTATATATATTTTTAAAATGAACTTATCCTTTAAAGCGGAGTTTCACCCAAAAGGGGAAGCTCCACTTATTTGCTTCCTCCCCCCCTCCGGTGCCACATTTGGCACCTTTCGGGGGGGGGGGGGGAAATGGGGTACCTGTTTTTGACAGGTACCCGTCCCCACTTCCCAGAGATCTTGCTGCAGAGAGATCACTCAGAAGTTCGGCCCCCCCTCCTCCTTCCCCCGCCCCCGGGCCATTCAGAAAGCACAGCGCATGTGCAGTAGGGAACTGGCTGTGAAGCCGAAATGGCGCTTTCCCTTACCACGAATGGCGGCGGCAGCACCCGAGAGCCAATGGAAACATCAGGTGGGGTGCCAACATCGCTGGTAAGTGTCCTAATATTAAAAGTCAGCAGCTACAGTAAGAATTAATAGTGAAACAAAACTTCATTCAACAACAGCAAACAGTATACACGGTTAATATGAAAATATCAGTGACAGAAAATCTAACTAGCAAACTTAACTATCATACAATATATACAAACAAACAGGAAGTATGGAATAACAGGGTAAATCCAGAGGTGCAAGGAACAGTCATAAGGGGAGTACTAGGACTTGGAACAGAAACAAGGGGAGCAGATGAGAGGTAGCAGGGTACAGGATCACAGCAGGAATCAGGATCAGGAATAATCAGCAAACAGGCATCTAACAGGTAAAACACCAAAGCAAAGATAATAATAATAATAATAATAATAATGGTAATACATTATATTTATAGGTGTCTTTCAGAACACCCAAGGTCACCTTACAAAGATAGTAACAAAAAAAGTAAATAAATAAAATAAATATACATTACATACCCAATAAATTACAAAAACAACACAATGAAGTCAGACAGTATGATAGTTTAAAAAGATGAGTTTTGAGATGGGTAGGAAATCAATGTTGCGGATGTCGGGTAGCAGGGTGTTCCAAAGTTGGGAGGATGAGCAGCTAAATACTCTCAGTCCCATAGCGGTCAGGAGGGCGGATGGAACATTGAGAAGAATGGAGGAAGAAGACCTGAGAGTGCAAGAGGGTCAGCTGATATGCAGGAGTTAAAAGAGGTACGGAGGAGCTGAATGACCTTAAAGGAGAAGTCCAGCCTAAGTTTGTTTGGCTGGGCTTCTCCTATGAGTCACAGCAGTGCAATTAGTTTTGCACTCCTGTGACTTGTTTTCAGCAGAGAGCGGACTGAAGTTCGCTCTCTGCTGATGTCACAGGAGTCAGTCCAGGCACCGCGTCATCGCGACAATGGAAGTTGGGATCCGCCAGGTGCCTGGACTGACACCAATTTCAGCCTCTCAGTGAGTCACTGAGAGCCTGAGACGGTTGCTCCCCGCCCCTCCACGGCTCAGTGCTCCAATGAGCGAGGAGGAGAATACTGGAGAGCTGCTGATTGACAGTCAGCAGCTCTCTGTTTGGGGAGCTGTGAGAACCGAGCCATCAGCGATATTCGACTGCTCGGTTCTCATTGTAGAGGCGCCGGGGGACAGATGCAGCAACGGACCGATGCTGCATCCACCTAGGTAAATATGATGGGGGAAAAAACCCCAAACCCATATTTATCTTTTAAAGGTAATTAACAGAATCTTGAAATCAATGCGATATTTGACCAGAAGCCAGTGAAGGTGCTGAAGGACAGCGATGTGATTAAACAAGGGGGTTCTGGTGATGATGCGAGCAGCAGAGTTATGAACCAGTTGCAGTTTATGGAGGAATTTGAAAGGGAGACCGAAAAGAACATAATTGCATCAATCTATGTGGGAAGTGACCAGATTGTGAATGAGAATGGCAGTGTTGTTGGGTGTGAGAAATGGACAGAGGCAATTAATCTTACATAGATGGAAAATTGCTGACCAAGTGACATTATTGACGTGGGCTTGGAAAGATAGTGTGCTGTTGAGGATGACGCCCAGACTCTTTACCTGAGGGAAGGGAAAGACTATTCATTTTAACTGAAAAACTGTTAAGCTTTGTCAGGGTGGATTTTGTGCCAATGAGGAGAACCTTGGTTTTGTCACTGTTTAATTTGAGAACGTTGGAAGAGAGCCAGGATTTGATTTCCTGTAAACATAGGGTAAGGGATTTGGGTGGAAGGGTGGTAGTAGGTTTAGTGGACAGGTAGAGCTGGGTGTCATCTGCATAGCAATGGAAGTGGATGTTAAATTTACGAAATATGAGACCAAGAGAAAGAAGATAGATTATGAACAGGAGGGGCCCCAGGACAGAATCCTGGGGCGCACCAATACAGAGTAGAGATTTGAAAGATTTGAGTTGGATGAATTGAATATGGCCAGAGTGATAAGATTTAAAGTGGTTGTACACTCTGTACAACCACTTTTACCTACAGGTAAGCCTATATTAGGGCTTACCTGTAGGTGCTTGAAATATCTCCTAAACCTCCATGGTTTAGGAGATATTTACTAAAATTACGAGCTGCGATGACTACGGCACATGCACCCTTTAGAAATTGCACATTGTGCCGTTTCTAATAGGGGTCATGCCGTGACTGGCGGCTCCCGCACGCATGCCTGGGAGTGACGTCATGCAACTCCCGCCAGTCACAGAGCCGGAGTTCGAGGCCCCGGAAGAAGGAGGGGCGAAGATGGAAGCTCCCTGCTCGTGGGGACAACAGCAACAGTGTGGGCTTTGGTGTCAGGTAAGTGACACATAATGGGCTACTATGCGATGCATAGTAGCCCAATATGCTTTACCTTTGCAGGGAAACAAAAAGGAAGTAAAACCCACCAGGGTTTACTTCCTCTTTAAACCAGTTCAGGGCTGTGTCAGTGAATCCAATGGAGGCCAATCTGTAAAGGAGGATGTTATGAGAAATAGTATCAAAGGCCGCACTCGGATCAAGGAGGATGAGGATAGACCAGAATAAGCTGCAGTGAGGAGATCATTTGTGATTTTTACCAAGTCAGTTTCAGTGCTATGTAGGGGACAGAAACCAGACTGAAATTGATCGAATAGGTCAGAGAAAGAGGTAAGTATAGACCTGAGAAGAAACAGTTTTTTCAAGGATTTTGAATAGAAAAGAATGGTTGGAGATGGGTCACAGGTTACTGAAATCACTGGGATCTGCACCAGGTTTCTTAAGTATGGGGGTTATTACAGCTGTTTTGAAAGATGAGGGAACAATACCAGAGGTGAGAGAAGAATGCATGATATCAGAGGGCAGAGAGGGTAGACAAGCTTGAACGAGGAAAGTAGGGAGAGGATCTAACTAACAGGTGGTAGAGGGCTTGGCTTTCTGAATAAGGTTAGTTATTTCAGCGAGAGAGGGAAGTTTGAAGCTTGAGAAAAAACAAGAGAGAAGTGCAAAGAGAGCTAAAGAAAATAGTGGGAGATGTTCAAAATCAGTTGTTGGTGAATCTTTTAAACTTTGGTATTGAAAAATGTCATTAGAGGGTCACAAAAAGAAGTTGTACAGAGATAAGGCGGAAAAAAGTCTGGTGGCTTAAATATGCTAATTACTAGAGAAAACAAGGCCTTAGTACCTTCCCCTGAACTGATTAATTGTGTAAAGTAGGTGGTTTTTGCTGTAGACAGAGCGTCCTTATAGTGAAGAACATGGTTATTAACCACTTCAGCCCCGGAAGATTTGGCTGCTCAATGATCAGGCCATTTTTTGCGATACGGCACTGCGCCGCTTTAACTGACAATTGTGCGGTCGTGTGACGCTTTACCCAAACAAAATTGACGTCCTTTTTTCCCCTCAAATAGAGCTTTTTTTTTGGTGGTATTTGATCACCTCTGTGGTTTTTATTTTTTGCCCTATAAACAAAAGAAGAGCGACAATTTTGAAAAAACACAATATCTTTTACTTTTTGCTATAATAAATATCCCAAATTAAAAAAAAAAAAAAATTTCCTCAGTTTAGGCCGATATGTATTCTTCTACATATTTTTGGTAAAAGAAATTGCAATAAGTGTATATTGAATGGTTTGTGCAAAAGTTATAGCGTCTACAAAATAGGGGATAGATTTATGGCATTTTTATTTTTTTATTTTTACTAGTAATGGCGGTGATCTGCAATTTTTTATCAGTGCTGCGATATTGCGGCGGACAAATTGGACATTTTTTACACCACTGACAATTATACAGCGATCAGTGCTATAAAAATGCACTGATTACTGTATAAATGTCTCTGGCGGGGAAGGGGTTAAAACTAGGGGGCGATCAAGGGGTTAACTGTGTTTCCTAGGTGTGTTCTAACTGTAGGGGGGATGGAACTGACTATGGGAGGAGAGGGAGCGGTGTTCATACTTAGTATGAACACACGATCTGTCTCATCTCCCCTGAGAGAACCGGGATTTGTGTGTTTACACACAAAGATCCCGGTGCTCGCTCTCTAACGACCGATCGCGGGTGCCCGGCGGTCATTGCACCCGCCGGCCACTCGCATTGGCTCCAGGCACACGCTGTGAGCGCGCACGCCTCCTACAGCGTCTTAAAGGGCCGATGTACAGTTATGGTGGCTTGCCAAGGGGAGCCAACCTGCCGCAGAATAACAGCGGCAGCCAATCGGGAACCAGTTAAACAGTTCTTTGTGAATAGTAAGTCCAGTTTTCTTGTAAGATGCAAATTAAGGGAGGGGTTTTATACTTTCCCAGCAGCCAGGATCAATTGGAGCCTAATACTAGGATCTAATGGCTACTGGGAGACACCTTCTGGTGCCCACTGGGACTGGACCCTTCAGCTCTGGGAATCACAGTGCCACCAGCGGGTGATGCAGGTCCTTAAACCTTTCTTCCTATCTATCGCGCCTAACCTGTATAAAAAAGATCTGTGTACCATCCTAATTTCAATGCCTTCTAGTCTAGTCACATGATCCTGCAGCACTGTATAAGGGATCCCTCACAAACGGCTGTGAATTCTGGGAGCTGTGACATCACTCATAGGCTCTAATGGCCCAGCCATTGTCAATGTTCCCTTCTCTCCCCTGCAGCATCCGCTCACTGGCACATAGGAGCCAGAGCTGCAGGATCACGTGACTGGAGCTGATTAAAAGTAGGTAAATACACGCATCTTAATTATACAAGTTAGGTAGGAGGAGAGGGGACGGAAACATTTTTAAGAATAGTTATACTTGAGCTATTCTTCCACTTTAATAACAGAACAGCTGACAAAGGTTGACACGCCCCAAAAATGCATTACCATGTTAACATACAGGAAGTAGGCACACTGTTTGACATTGTGGATCCTTCTGACAGATGTGGGTGTTTGTAATACTCAGTCACAATAACACTACCCATGATCATCTCTTTCTCCCAGATTGTGCTCAAGGCTGTGTAAAAACTGCTGGCCCACCTACTAACTGCGGGTGTACTATATTTTATTACAAAAATAAACTGTGTCCTTTGATATTGCACCAGATTTTTCATCTCTTTCTTTTCTTTTTTTGTAGAAGACTTTGTGTTTCTTCTGCCAAAAAAACAACTTTCTCTCCTTACCTGTGGCCAAACAATGACTGAAAAAAAAAGACGTTGTCACAGACATCCCAACCTGTAAAAACTCATTTCAAGGAGGTGGCAAACTCATTTCAGGGAGATTTTGCGCCGCCGCTGAACCCCTCCCCCCCAATTAAATGCAGCCTAACCGTGCCCATCACTTCAGTCTCACCGTGCCCATCATTGCAGCCTTACCGTGCCCATCATTGCAGCCTTACCGTGCCCATCATTGCAGCTAACTGTGCCCATAATTGCAGTCTTACCGTGCCCATAATCGCAGCCGCACCATGCCCATAATTGCAGCCCTACCATGCCCATAATTGCAGCCTTACCGTGCCCATAATCCCAGCCTCACCTTGCCCATAATCACAGCCTTACAGTGCCCATAACTGCAGCCTCACCATGCCCATAACTGCAGCCTCACCATGCCCAAAATTGCAGCCTTACCATGCCCAAAATTGCAGCCTCACTGTGCCAATAATTGCAGCATTACTGAGCCCATAATTTCAGCCTTACAGTGTTCATAATTGCAGCCTTACAGTGCCCATAATCACAGCCTTACAGTGCCCATAATCGCAGCCTCACCATGCCCATTATCGCCTCCTCACCGTGCCCATAACCCCAGCCTTACAGTGCCCATAATCGCAGCCTTACCATGCCCATAATTGCAGCCTCACCATGCCCATAACCACAGCCTCACCGTGCCCATAACCGCAGCCTCACTGTGCCCATAACCGCAGCCTCACCGTGCCCATAACTGCAGCCTCACCATGCCCATAATTGCAGCCTTACCATGCCCATAATTGCAGCCTCACTATGGTAGGTGACTGGATTACACACAGCAGGCATCGCCCGCTATGTCTCAGAATTCAGTGTGAAAACTTTGGCCACACCCTGACAAAAGTCCTGCCCTCCTCCTAGACCAGCTTGTGTGATGAACGCAGTGTTCTGTCTATCACACGAGCTGGTCTAGGAGGAGGGTGAGACCTTTGTCACAGCACGGCCAAAGTTTTATTCACTTAGTTCCGACCGCTGTGTGACATGGAGGGGGAGGAGGGGGGAGCAGGAGGGAGGGGAGCGCTCAGGCAGCCGCAGCTTAGCCCAAAGCGGCCCCAGGGCAGGCAGCCTAATGGGAAAAGTCCCGGTAGGCCAGTCCAGCCCTGCCTCCTATCACTCAGCCACAGACAGAGCAGCCCGAGTGGCTGTACTCCATTCGGCCACTCGGGCTGCTCTGTTTGTGGCTGAGTGACAGGCTCAGCCGGGAGATCACCCGGCGCTCATGGGGGACCGGTAGCCCGCACCCAAATGAGGGAGACTCCTGCGACTCGTGGGAGAGTTGTGATGTCTGTTGTCCCTGAGGAAAGCAGGGAGAAGATTGCAGCAGTCGTAATGCGATGAAAAGTGGACCTCACCGTAATGAAGAAGGGCACACTGGGGGGTAGCTTAAGCCATAGTGTTCAAGTATGCTGTTCATACATGTACATTATGGCAACTGCTCTGAGGACACCATGTGGTTTCAGTTACATTTTACGAACCTCTTTGTATGAAACAAGAGAGAAGACATGGAGCCACCAGTTCAAGCCAACCATTCCTTTTTTTTAAATCTTTGGCAGTAATTTACTAAAGTGCAGGTAAATTAACTCAAGTGAGGGTAAGACCAATAATATGACATTTTGTTTTTTTTACCCACGCAAATAATTACATGTTTTAATCCAGGTTTTTTTTTTTTTTTAATATATGTAACACTGTGCATTGTTATTGTCAATGCAGATTTGTATTGACCTACAAGATGGCAGTGTTTCTGGTATAAAGAGCGTGTGTGTGAGAGCTGTGTCAAACCGTGTAGGCCTTGACCAAACCTGAGAAGCCGCAAAGAACACTGTTAAGCCAGGCATTGAGTGGAAGAAGTTGACTTGTGGAGACCTGTTCACTGCAGAAGTGTGAGAGCCACCGCTAACAGAGCTGCATCCTCAAGAGAAAAAGTGGGCCCCCTCCTTGCTAGGAACTCATCACTCTGCTGATTGCTACATAAGGACTGGGTGAGAGGGTTCCTGGCCCGCTTATTGTAATTTTCAGTTACAAACAGTTGCTGCCATTTAGGCTCTTTAAGTTAAAAGACACTCTTCAGCATAGGCCATTAAAAGTGACACATGTGCCAGGGCCTTTTATTGCTACAGACAGCCATCCTTCAATTAGGTCACTGCTATTATGGTCACTACCTGCAGGTTACTGAACTAAGGTAACCCCTCTGCTACAGAACCCTGTAGCTGCATCCATTCTTGTTCAAGCCATCTAAAGAAGGAATTTTTGCAGCTTAAGTTCAACTTAATTATTTAAATGGACACCTGCCTGTCAATCCCCCCTTCCTCTCCTCGCCTAAAGTGACTCTTTCCTACAAACCAATATCTTAAAATGACCCTCCTCACCAACCTCACATATTAAGGGGAGCTGTGCCAACCATTTGCCTCTTAAAGAGATCCATTCTATTCTCCATATCTAAAAAGGGACTGCACCTTTCACTATGCGCCAACATAAGGGCCCCAACTAAGCCAGCAGAAGAATCAACCTTCCAGATTGATTGTGCTCAAGGATTATCTTTCTTAGAAGTACTGGTGTGGAGGAGATTTGACAGATTTCCTAGCGCTTAAGCCTAGACTCTCCTGACTGAGGGCCTACAAGTGAGTTAGCCTTATTTCCTTGTTAATCTCATACATCTCACTTGGGGAATAATCTCCCATTCGGAAGGCTATTGTTTATATTCTCAGTTCTGCTGAACAAGTAGCCACACTTTAAAGGGTATTGCCTGTATTGTATTGCTCCTGTGCTGATTCACCCTGCTTACTGTTTAACCATTTTCTTAACTGAATTTGTAATCTATTTTATAACCATGTGTATGCATTTTTCCTGTGTGGCTGCTGGGAGACTCCCCGGCCAAGCTACTTTGTGGTGATTTCAGTAGGAGCGGGGCTCCAATTAGGAATAAGCAAGGAATGGAGGACCCAAAAATACCAGCAGCTACTTTGGAGGTGGTGCTCCTTGGGGAGACACTTAGAGCTAGACCTTTACCTTTTTTGACTTTCAAAAATATTTCTTGGAGATACTGTTTGAACAACAAAATATACAGAGTATAACAAGAGACCTATTACAATGAAAAATGATATTAACATACATACATTTCATGAAAGAAGGTATAAAGGGGTGTACCTTCATCCCTAGTAATATGTCCATGTAGATTAAACAATAGACACAGTGGGACATTCTCTGTACAAACAAAATATGTCTTTACAGGTATTGTGGTTAAAATGTAAATCATTGTTTTAACAATTCTTATAAAAATTGTATAAAAAAGTCACTAAATGTTTCAGCTCTGCAATTATATAGAATAATACATATCATTCATCATTGATGGGGTTATAACACATTGTCAACACATTTAATGAACACAGAGTCCACTTCTTTAGAAGGACCATCATTTAAACTGCCCAACAAAGAATAAGGGAGAGCCACAAAAGATACTAACATGATAGCGCAATCAACCCTGACTTATACTCTACTTGGGATATAGAATTTGAGCCATTTGTTCAGCAATGGGCCTCAGGCAGGTTTAACCCTGTCCATATCAGTTTAGATCAATCATTTGAGCCATGAGTACATGGAATGCAACTGTAGCTAAAGTCAGGAATCAATGAAGAGCCTGTCGCACTAAATTAATTTTCCTCAACAGTGAAGACGCTCACATGGAAAATGTATAACAAAAACTCAGTTGTGACTTGGAGCAGAGAAGGAGTTTCACATTTGGTTATGAAATGTCCAAGTGCCCATTTTCATTACCATTGACAAAGAGAATTTTAGGAATGGATGGAGGAAAAAAAAATCCTTTGGCAGGTATAGTCTCCTTATATGTATTTAATTTGTGTATTTATCTGTTTTCCTGAAGCTCAACAAAGCTCTCTTATTTAAAAAGAGTCTTTGGGTCTCTTTGCTAACAAATACTGCAATCCACTTCATTTGGAAACTAAACTGGTGTTTTTTGAAACTGGTAAAATGAGGGTAAACTGAGTTGGATTCAGTTTTGTAGTATTGTTTTCCTTGTAATGGCTTTGAGAATGAAACAGGGTTTCCTTCAAAGTTTGTTAATGTCAAACTAGACTTATTCTGGGAAAGTGGAAGGAAAGTTTAAAGGTTAGCTTAGCGTAAAAGCAAGTTACCTTCAAAGTTACCTAATTTGGGGGCAGTCCCCAACATAGTGTACAGTGCATCCGAAAAGTATTCACAGCGCTTCACTTTTTCCACTTTTATGCTATATATTATATTTATTTTTCCACATTTATGTTACAATCTTATTCAAAAATGGATTAAATTCATTATTTTCCTCAAAATTCTACAAACAATACCCCATAACAACAACATGAAAGAAGTCTGTTTGAAATCTTTGCAAATTTATTAAATAAACAAAACAAAAACAAAAAATCACATGTACATAAGTATTCACAGTCTTTACCATGACACTCAACATTGAGCTCAGGTGCATCCTGTGCCCAATGATCATCCTTGAGATGTTTCAACAACTTGATTGGAGTCCACCTGTGGTAAATTCAGTTGATTGGACATGATTTGGAAAGGCACACATCTGTCTATATAAGATCCCACAGTTAACAGTGCACGTCACAGCACAAACCAGGCCATGAAGCCCAAGGAATTGTCTGTAGACCTCCAAGACAGGATTGTATCGAGGCACAGATTTGGGGAAGGGTACAGAAAAATGTCTGCAGCATTGCAGGTCACAATGAGCACAGTGGACTCCATCATCCGTAAATGGAAGAAGTTTGGAACCACTAGGACTCTTCCTTGAGCAGAGCACCCGGTCCAACTGAGCAATCAGGGATGAACGGCCCTAGTCAAGGAGGTGACCAAGAACCCGGTGGACACTCTGACAGAGCTCCAGCATTTCTCTGTGGAGAGAGGAGAATTTTCCAGTAGAAGAACCATCTCTGCAGCACTCCACCTATCAGGCCTGTATGGTAGAGTGGCCAGACGGAAGCCACTCCTCAGTAAAAGGCACATGACAGCCTGCCTGGAGTTTGCCAAAAGGCACCTGAAGGACTCTCAGGCCATGAGAAACAAAATTCCCTGGTCTGATGAAACAAAGATTGAACTCTTTGGCCTGAATGGCAAGTGTGATGTCTGAAGGAAACCAGGCACCACTCATCCCCTGGCCAATACCATCCCTACAGTAAGGCATGGTGGCAGCATCATGCTGTGGGGATGTTTTTCAGCGACAGGAACTGGGAGACTAGTTCGAGGGAAAGATGGCAGCAATGCGACATCCTCGATGAAAACCTGCTCAAAAGTGCTCTAAACCTCAGACTGGGGCAAAGGTTCATCTTCCAACTGGACAACTACCCTAAGCACACAGCCAAGATAACAAAGAGGGGGAAATTTGAATGTCCTTCAGTGGTCTAGCCAGAGCCTAGACTTGAACCTGTTTAAACATCCCTGGAGAGATCTGAAACTGGCTGTGCACCGACGCTCCCCATCCAACCTGAGCTTGAGAGATCCTGCAAAGAAGAATAGGCGAAACTGCCCAAAAATAGGTGTGCCAAGTTTGTAGCATCCTACTCAAAAAGGCTTGAGGCTGTAATTGGTGCCAAAGGTGCTTCAACAAAGTATTAAGCAAAAGCTGTAAATACCTATGTACATGTGATTTTTTTTTTCACGTTGTCATTATGGGGTATTGTTTGTAGAATTTTGAGAAAAATAATGAATTTTATACATTTTGGAATATGGGCGTAACATAACATGAACTTAAATGTGGAAAAAGTGAAGCGCTGTGAATACTTTCACTGGATGTCTGCTTTGATTTTTACCTATATTTAACATTTGTTATAATTCAATAAACCATTAATTGCTGTATATAAAAGCAAGCTACCTTCAAAATCAACTAATTTGGGGGTAGTCCCAAACACAGTATATGTCTGCTTTGATTTTTACCTATATGAAACATTTATTATAATTCAATAAAACATTAATAGCTGTATATAAACATTAGCTATACATCTAGCAAACGTCTTTGGTTTTGAGTTGAAGCACCTGTTCCCTCACTTTACCTCTCATCTTCCTCTCCACTTTGTAGAAGCCAATTAACTGCACTGGAAACCTGTCCTCTTCAGGAATGTGAATCAGCCCTCAAAGAACATAATGTAAAATGCACACTGCTGGCTTCTAATTAATGGGCAGCAATGGGAGATGAAAATACAAAACCATTCAAGACAAATCATGTTTTGGCAAGAACTGCTTCATGATGCAGTAGCGACGGATATTTACCACAATAATTTTGTATGTTTTGGTCTTTTGAGGATAGTTTTATTTATTTAATTCCCTAGTATGGTATATAAGCAGACTATGCATTTTTAGTTAAATAATTATAGTTAATCTTGTTGAAAAAAGATACAAGTCCATCCAGTTTGACCAACAAAGATTGTGCAAGGTCTGCTTTAAAAAATAGCACATGTGGCACGAAGCAGCTGTGTTGAAGCATTGGGTAAACATAGTTACAGTTCTCATTTTTTATCCTATGCATTAAGGTGAAAAAACACCTGGTAGTCACCAGCCCCCCAGCCCCGCTTGTTTTACTTACCTGAGCCCCGTAATTCCTGCGCTGGAGACACGCTGCCCCTCTCTGTGCGGGGTCCCGGCTCTTGATTGAATAAATTGATAGCAGTGCAGCCATTGGCTCCCGCTGCTGTCAATCAAATCCAAAGATGCGGGCGCTGGGGGGGCGGGGCAAAGTCCAGCATTCGTGTCTATGGACGCCAAATGCCGGACTCGGGAGCGCACCCACAAGTAAACCCCCCAGGAGAACACTTCTCCTAGTGGGTTATCTGAAGTGAGGAGGAGCCGCCGGGGGACCCCAGAAGCGGAGGATCAGGGCCACTCTGTGCAAAAAGAGCTGCACAGTGGAGGTTAGTATGACAAGTTTGTTATTTTAAATAAATAAAACAAAGAGCCTTTACAATCACTTTAATATATTTGTTCTACCTACTAAAGGGTGACCTGATCTCTAGATGAACTATATATTTTGTGAGAATTGTAGCAAACTCTATTGCAGTTTCTTACCTTACCTTTTTCTGGAGTTGCCTATATCTTTAATAAACCGATTGCCATTTGACAGGATATGCCTTTATTTATTCACCTGATCAGTATCAGCATTGTAATAGGCACATGATTTTATTCTGAAAGATCTAAAAAAAAAATATCTCAACACAAATTATTAACCTATTACATGGGAGTCCTGTGTTTTTTTTAACTGGAAGCTTTGTGCTAATGTCTGGGAAGGCTTTGGTTGCAAGAAAGCAATATTCTAACATTGTTCAGGAGTTTTAGAAAATCATATTTAGCTAAAGAATGGAATGAGAAGGAAATGGGATAGGTAATGTTTTTATGAGCATTAAAGTGGTTCTAAAGGCAGAAGGTTTTTTTAACTTAATGCATTCATGCACTAAGATGAAAAACCTTCTGTGTGCAGCAGCCCCCCCCCAATACTTACCAGAGCCCATCTCGATCTAGCGATGTGCACAAGTGCCTTGGCTGTCTGAGACTCTCCCTCCTGATTGGCTGAGACACAGCATCGGGCGCCATAGGCTCCCGCTGCTGTCAAAGTCAGTGACCCATGAGATGAGAGAGGGGCAGAGCCAAACCACAGCTCCGTGTCTGAATGGACACACAGAGCAGCGGCTCGACTCGGGTGCCCCCATAGCAAGCTGCTTGCTGTGGGGGCAGGAGGGAGGGGCCAGGAGTGTCAGCGAGGGACTCGAGAAGAGAAGTATCCAGGCTGCTCTGTGCAAAACCATGTTTGTTATTTTTAAAGAAAAAAAAAACAAGACTTTAGTATCACTTTAAGTATCACTACAGTATATACATTTTTTTTTTTGGCCAAGCTTTGTTTTTCTTTAACAATCTCCTTTAAAAAGAGCAGAGAATAACAAGTTTTTATATCATTAATGTGGCAGCATGGCCCCACCAACTATGGTCCCAGTGTATTACTATGACAACATGGTATCATGCTAGTAACAGATTGAAAATAATGGTAAGGATATGCAAAGTCATGGAAGGGTAACATGCACATTGCAACATAATATGTAAAAGTTGTGCAGTGTGCCATATAATGTAAGGGTGGCCCTGTCCACAACAGTACATTTTTCATGCTCACCAGACTACTGAAACCAATACCTTGGCTGCTCTGATGCCTCTGCTACTCCTGTTTTGTTTGTCAATCCTACTGGGTATTTAGAAGGTGCTTTCAGCTTGCTATGGAGGCTTGAACTTGGTGCCTAAGCCCTGCCTGACTGCCAGTCTGGCCAATGAGAATGCCTTGCTGGCCAATAAGGTAATCACAAGGTAGAAAAGATAATGCACAGTGACATTGGTCAATTAGGCTTATTCCCCAAATCAAGGCCACTATAGGAAAATGAATATAACCTTACAAGATACAGACATGGTTAAATGGGTTAAGACAATTTGTGGTGCTTGCTCTTTGGTTGTACTTTTGGTTGTGTGCACCACATATTATTTTTAATAAGCCTGCTGGAACATTCTGCTAGATTGTGTTTGGTGTTCTGAACTGTTGACTTGTTGGATCTCAGCCTTGACAGTTTGTTCCCTCATTGTGTTTGCATGCCGCGTAATCCCTGCCCTGTGGCTTTGTTTCGTCTGCTTTTTCTTGCATGTTTTGCATCTCTCTACCTAATTTACTATTTTGTCTTTATATTGCTGCTCTTATGTTCTGCTGTTGCCTGCAATTTTGTCAATGTACCTCTACCTTCACCTCTACCTTGCCGTTTTGTTTCTAGTCCTGATTTTGTCAGTCCTAGTTACCCCTGAGCACTATACTGTACTCATGTCTGCCATGCTCTCCATCCTCAGTCTATTAGCTGTGTAGCCCGAGTCTCACAATAGCTTTGTACACTGTAATGCCGCGTACACACGGTCGGAATTTCCGACAACAAATGTTCGATGTGAGCTTGTTGTCGGAAATTCCGACCGTGTGTAGGCTCCATCAGACATTTGCTGTCGGAATTTCCGACAACAAATGTTTGAGAGCTGAATCTCAAATTTTCCGACAACAAAATTTGTTGTCGGAAATTCCGAGCGTGTGTACCCAATTCCGACGCACAAAATTCCACGCATGCTCGGAATCAAGCAGAAGAGCTGAACTGGCTATTGAACTTCATTTTTTTTGGCTCGTCGTACGTCTTGTACGTCACCGCGTTCTTGACGTTCGGAATTTCCGACAACATTTGTGCGACCGTGTGTATGCAAGACAAGTTTAAGCCAACATCCGTCGGAAAAAAGTTCACGGTTTTGTTGTCGGAATGTCCGATCGTGTGTACGCGGCATAAGGCTTCATGCACACTGAAGCTCATACACGGCCATTTTTGGGAGCTTGGGCGTTTTTTTTAACAGACCATTAACCCCCCTCTATATCATCCTATGTGTCCATGCACATATGGACATTTTTGGATGTTTATCAGCAGTGGAGTTTATAGGCTGTTTTCTGAACGCCATAAAATCGCATTCAGGAGTTGTTTTTCTGACCACAAAAAAACGCCAAACGCTCATAAACTTCGATAAACGCTCAAAAATGTGACTCACCAGCGTTTTTGAACGTTTTTGATCCATTGAAAAACTAAAAAAATGCTAATAAACACTATTGCAAAAACCGTAAAAAACGTTGAAAGACTCACTGCAAAGCTACTGGCGCTTTTATAACATTATTTTAACGTCCAGTGTGCATGGAGCCTTAGTGGTATTTATGCAATGTTTCATTTTATGCTGTATACTATTCAGCTCATAATGCTCTTTACAACATTTATCTTTCAGATTCTGGCAAACACATTTATCCAGGTATAAGAGGGTATGTTGGCTATGCTGTAAAAAACAGGGCATCTGGTATATGGCTCTATGAGAAAGAGGGGAGATTCTACAAATCTAAAGCTCACCACATTCATTACAACCTGGCTGTAGTATCGCCTTTAAATCTACCAAAAAGTATGTAGTGCAGGGCCTGGCCGATTAGATACACATTGACTGCATAGTTAAAGTGTATTTCCACTTTTGCAGCCATATTGGGATAACACCTACTTTATATTTGCTATATGTCCCCATTCACAGAGCATAACTTAAAAAAAATAAAAAATAAAAATTGCAGTTAACTTTTTTAGATGCTCTATTCCTTACCCTCCAGCAGGGAAAACTACTAGGTAGTTCTTATTGTTTTTGAGGGGGCTGGGGAGCTGTATTTACCATAATTAACCTTAGCACTACTGTGCAGGCAGATCTTCATTATCAATTGTATCTAGAGTTGAACACTGTCTGTCCTAATAAAGCTTAAAAGTTATAGTCCGGGCTTCTTGCATTGTACTGTATAGTAATGAGGAAAGGTTTGGGACAGGCTCACTCTAACATTGTTTGAAAAACCTTGCAGTCAGCCATGATACCTCCTCATGAGAAATATCTAAAATGTAAAAAATATATTTTACATTTTTAGGCATGCTGTGTGAACAGGAAAACATAACATATGGTGGACTTTTCTCAAATCTGACTGCAAATTCAATATTTTATTTAAAATTAATTATACACAAATGTTTAGATTTGTGTCTGTTTAATAAAGTTTAAAGAAAGAGACTCATACAGTTTGAGCCAAAACATTTTGGAGAACCGTATGTAGTAAAAACAACATCATTGTGAACAACACTTAAAACAACTGCAAACTGTATCAATATTCTGAATTAACAAACACCTAATGTTTAGACATGTGCAGAACAAAAAAAAATAGTTTTGTTTCATTTCGATATTTACATAAATTTGTATGGTAAATTAGTTTAATCCATTTAATTCGTTGTCAGAATTTGTTTGGTTTATTCGTATTTAAATCGATTTGAATTTTGGATCGATGAAAAGTTTTCAAATTCAAATAGTTTTCCAATTTCCAAAAAGAATAAAATAGAATAGAAAAAAATGGAATAGAATAGAAAAAATAGAATAGAATAGAAAATAAAAGAATATAATATAATGGAGTAAAACAGAACAAAATAGGATAAAAAATAAAAGAACAGAATATAATAGAATAAAAAAAAAATAGAATAAAATAGATAGATTATAACCATCTTCTGAAATTCGATTAGAGTAGAAGAGAATGAAATTAAAAAAACAATAGCATAGAAAAAAAAAAAAAAAAAAAACATTTTCCAAAATTTAAACAGAATCAATTTGAATATGAATAGAATAGAAAAAAATAAAGTAGAATAGAAAATAACACAATAGTATAGAAAAAAAAACAACAGAATAGAATAGAATGAATATAACCAACTTCTTATTCTAATCTATTCTTTTCTATTCTATTCCAATTCAAATTTATTCTATTTGAATTTTGGGAAATGGTTATATTCTTTCTATTCTATACTATCGTTTTTTTAGTTATATTCGAAAAGTATTCGAAAAGTATTCGAAAACGATTCAAATTTTGTCCGAGTTTTTTTTGTTATTTCGGATTCATTTAAATTTGGTACTATTGTAATTCGGAAATTCAGATACATTTTCAATTCGGAACGAAACGAACCACACACGTCTACTAATGTTTCTAATTAGCATTGTCTCTGTGCAAACAGCAAAAATAATATACAGCACTTGCAAATTCAAAAATCTGTAAAAAATCACTGTTATACTTCACAGCTGATATAGCTGCAACTTTATCTTGCTTCTAATTTTAAAAGTGTTACAACAAATATTTTTTTCCTCCTTGACCTCAAAGGCTCCATACACACTTGACGTTTCCAGAACATGCGACAAAGCGCACAGAAAATGAGCATTTTGCTGTGTGTTTCAAAAACACACATCACGCTTGCGGTATTAATTAAACCAAAACAGTACCCTTTTGCGCTATGAACACACTAGTGCAAACTTACTATGATTATATAAGTATGGTGCAAAAACAATCAATTCAAACCTAAATATAAAAAAAAATCAGGAAAATACATCAATGAAAGAAAACCACAGCAGCCGCAAGTAAAGAGAGTGAAAATCACAATCCCTCACTCGTACAGCGCTTATACAAAATAAATCAGTAAAATGATGTGTGATATAAACAAATAGTGCCAAACATAAAAATTGTTTTAATTGGTGAGTAAATACCAGTTGTCAAACAAAAGTTCTTAGTTCCAAACAACTTCAATCCAGCTCAAAGCAGTGAATCTCAAATCCAAAGATTAATCAATGGTGATTTCCTGCGATGATCCATCCACAGCTCAGTAGAATTACCTACCGGTACTCAGAGATGTTCGCCTGCCCTGCTATAGACCAGGTTTGAAAAGCATGCGTCTTTTCCCTCCTGATGGGAATTATCTGAGGTTGATATTTGAAACAGCAATCTTCCACTATCAAAGTTCCCAGCAGGCTCCCAACCCCCAGATGGATGGATGGGTCAACCAGAAAAGGAAACTCACATAGTGTAAAATAGTAGACTCAATTTATTGATCCAAACATATATTCACGTTCATAAAAATTAGAACAAGCAAAACTTTACTTTCAGAGAACCCTCATTAATACCCAGTGTCCATATAATCACCCTAATAAAGCATTTGAAGACCGCTGAACACCAACAGCTCAGCTTCTCCGGCTCACATAGACAAACCCAGGATCAATGAAAACTCCTATGACGAGCAGCATTAGGCTCACCCTACATGTTTCGTCCAAAATTTACTTTTTTAAGAGGATCCTCAGGTCAAGCATAGGTCAAATAATGCCATTTGAAATCCAGAGTAAGATTTGTAAAACTCTATACACAGCCTCATTCTGTAATCATCATAGTGTTTTTACTCAAATATTCCTAGCACTACTATGCAACCACTATGGAGTCACCCCTATCAGTATTACGTATAACTAGATCTTCATTATTTCTTAAGCTTTGCATGACTGCACATTTTAGCGCTGAGATTTGGTCTCTGCCTGCTGACATGATACCAGCTTTCAGCTCAAGCAATTATTGCTCTATTACATCACAAAATATATCCACAGCTGCATTCCTAGTTTGCTAGGATAGAAGAATGCATTCATAAGTCTTATGTTGGCCAAACACAGCTCAAATTTTGTCTGATTCCTGCCGAATTTGCCAAAATTTGAGCTTTGAGTCACCCTGTCTATTCAACAAACTCTGACTGAAAAAACAAAGGTGCTGTCAATCAGCTGCGGTCAGTCTGAATACAATAGCCATCAGGGGAGATTCCTTAAAGTGGGGTTCCACCCAAAAAAACAAAAATACATGAAAAATCCTAAAAAACAAAAAACAAAAAAACATTTGGATATTTTTTTTTTAACTTACCTCTAAATGCCTGTTGCTAGGGGGTCCCTCGTAGTCTGCCCCTTCCAGTGCCTGGGCTGGTGACATCACTTCCCCCTCGGCACAGGAAGGGCTCCGCTCTGCTCCCTCCCTCCTGTCAATCATCTGGGACGCATTACAGGTCCCAGGGGACTGAGCGACCAATCACGGCGCGTGGCGCCGCTCGCGCATGCACAGTGGGTGCCAGGCTGTGAAGCCACAACACGGCGCCCACAGTTGCAATGCCGGCCTGCTGAACGGAGGGGGAGACGAGTGGGGCTTCGATCCCCCTCATCGCTGGACCCTGGCACAGGTAAGTGTCCAATTAAAAGTCAGCAGCTGCAGTATTTGTAGCTGCTGACTTTTAAATTTTTTTTTTTTTTACTTGACCCCCTGGGTGGAACTCCTCTTTAATACACACTGTTTAGCATGGATGGAGGAATCTATTAGTTTTCTCTTGTTCAGCCTGCAGGCTGTTATGACCTCCTTAGAGAAATAGTTAGCTCTTCCTCTAAAGCAAATTGATTGCACAAAATAAATTATACAAAACTTTTTAAGATCTATTAAGCTATTAAAAACATCAAACTGGCAGGTAGGGAAGAATGACAGACCCCCAGAGAGAAAGGAAATTAAACACAGGACAAGTTAATAACATTAATAACATCAACACCATTTATTTTTTGTGTGTCTTCTTGCATTGTGGATATCATTTCCAATCAGGAGATCTCCCTTCTCTGTTGCAGTGTTTTTCTTTGGATTTAGGTTGATCAAGGTTTAGTTTCTTTACCTATTCGAACACCCGTAGAAGCTTAATTTCTGCCTGTTTTTGAAGTAGGTGTTGTGTCACACCCTCCTGAGAAAATACAGAATTGACAGATCCCCTAGAACAGGGATCCTCAAACTACAGCCCTCCAGTCACAGACATGACTAGGCATGATGGGAATTGTAGTTCCTGAACAACTGGAGGGCCGTAGTTTGAAGACCCCTGCCCCAGAAGTTAGAGAGCCTCTCAAATCCTCCACATCAGAGACCTTAAAGTGATTGTAAACCACCTTCACCTTGTAAAACAACCATTCAGTTTAAAATAGAAATGAAAGGCAAAACATTTGTGTATAGATATAAAAAAAAACTTTTTACCTTTCCCTCTTTTTCTCAGCTGCAGGACAGCTTGAGGAGGAGAAGCAGCAGCATACTGAGCCTCCCAGTGAATGGCTGTGCAGAGGGGGCGTGTCAGCACAAGTCTGATCATTGGAGGAGAGCATGTTGAGATCCCAGCCCGGTCTGTTCTCCTGCTTAGTGTGGTCAGTTTTTAATAGGAAAGCAGAGGGACTGGCAGGAACAACCAGGGATTTCACAAAAGGAAGTAATACAAAGTAAACAGGATACTTTCTCATACAAGTACATGGTACAGCAGGAACATATCAGGAATATGAACTGTTGGGGTAACAAACGCTTTAAATTGTACATGCAATAGGGAAGATTTACTAAAACTGGAGCACTCAGAATCTGGTGCAGTGCATGGTAGCCAATCAATTTCTAACTTCAGCTTGTACAATTAAGCTTTGACAATAACATCTGGAAGCTAATTGGTTTCTATGCAGAGCTGCACCCTCCACTTTTAGTAGATGAACACCAATGTGTCCAGAGAGCAATTATTTGCATGTTTCTTTTTTTTCATATATATATATATATATATATATATATATATATATATATATATATATATATATATTGCTATTTAAATGCAAACAAAAGGAACCCCATTTGGCACATTGTCTCCATAACGTACAAGTTACTCCACTTGCCACCTAATGATTGCGTTCCTATGTATACATTACAATGGAAACAAGAATCTTCAGATACGATTCACCTCTGACCAATGGGACAACATTTGCAACTACATGCACAAAAATGATCAGCACCAAATACCAGGAATCTGGGCTTAAAATTCTCACATGCTGGTACAGGACGCCACCGATACTAAATCACATGTTCCCAACACTCTGGGCATATGCTGGAAGTGTGGATCAACACTTGGAGACATCCTCCATAATTTTTGGTCATGTCACCTTATTAAATCATTTGGGACAGAGGTGAGGTGCATAACTCAAAAATGTACAGACTTCTCAATACCAAATTATCCTGCATTCTTCCTCTTATGTTGTACATCACAATACTTTTCCCAGGAAAATCTACAATAAATCAGTGAGAGCACTTGCGGAACGATGCCAAGAGCTGCGCCCTGGAGCTCTGGAAATAGCCCCACCTTCCTTCCATCACTGTGTGGATGGCAAAAGAAAATTAACTTAAGGTAATTAACTTAACTTAATTAAGGTGTCATCTTTTCCAGTGAAGGCTCTCACGACAAGTTTTGGCAGACATAATTCTACTAAACAGAATTCTCTGTTACCCCCTAGTATAAATCGTTCTTCTTCTGAGACACCATGCAACCCTGTGAGGTGAAATGCTGCATAGGGGGGGAAGACCTTACCCCCCTGCTTAAAAATCTCCATCAATTTATTAATGTAGGATACAAAAACATTTGAAAATAAATTTCTCTTTACAGTATTTGTTATTCTTTCAAAAATATAGTCAGAGATGTCGGTCGACTGTCCTTATCTACAATACTTCCTTTCTCTTTCCCATTTATTTCACCTTCTGATATTTATGCAATCTAAAAAAATAATAATAACTGGGAATCAATAATTATTGAAGTATAAATGATACTATAGGTACTCATCCACTCACTATAGGGTAATAAGTGGGGATCCGTGGCAAACCATTGACATATAACAATGGAACTAAACTAAAGCAAAAAGAAGAAGTATAGTTCAAAGCACCACAAAAATTGAGCCTCACGGATATAGTACCAAGTAAGAAGGAGACAATCGAAAAATAATAAAAATTACAAAAGTTAATTGCAAAATAGGGTAAAAATTAGCCAATACAGAAAAACAGACACCTCCACCAAGAACTAAAAAGACAATGCTGTCTGATCAAAGTGAAGCGTCTAGACATCATCCACATACACTCCACACATACACATCACATTGGCAGAAAGCTGGTGTAAATGGAAAAAGGAGGAGGGGGGGCATATGGCGCACCACCTAATGGAGATTCATAGACTCAGCAAAATAGGACTAATTGTAAACATTAATGAGCAATGGCAAAACAGTCCAGCAGCTGCAAGTCAGAAACAGGAAAATAGCATTGGTGCAATCCCTCAAAATAAACCTTATAGGCTAGGCTAGTCAATGTGATGAAAAGTCGCCATCAAGCAGCAACCAGAAGGAACCATGGACACCAAGCTAATGACTGATTATGATCCAGCGATATGTCAGTCAGTCAGTCAGTGGAACCCTATGCAGGCACCTGGAGAGTGCAATAGCCTACAGATGAATTTTGGGCCCCTGATGTTCGGGGTATAGTGCAAAGACCTGCAATTGAGTGTCAAGTCTGAGGGGGGCAGTATAGTATAGCAGTCTGTAGATGAATGCCAAGCCCACGCCATCATGGAATGGCAGCAAATGGAAACAGAGTATATTTACATGTCTGTGTCCATGTCTTGGCTGATGAAATTCATAAAGCGAGATGTCAGTTGTTGGTGTACACCATTCGGCCCGTGTGTGTATGCCAGCTGGTCCGACAACAGCTGGCCAGTAGCTGACCGGCTCTTGATCAGCGCTCTCAGCCAATGGCAGACAGTGCTGATCGGAGTGTTCTGGTGAGAGGACTGTCCCCCTGTCAGAACACAGCTCAGTGGGGGAAATTGCTGTACTAATGCTGGATTGTTAGTACAGCGGGTCTGACTGGAGCTGACAGTTGTTTTAGTTCAACCCAGCGAAAAAATAAATGGCCCGTATACACAATCCGCAAATTGGACAACAGATCATCCGTTTTTTTTTTTGCATGCTAGTCGCATATTGAAAATGCAGAGGTTGCTAAAGTTACGAAAATTCTCATACAGCAGAATAAAAAAATTGGAAGTGATGTCATGTGTTGTAGTGTATTTCCATTGTATTTTCAGATGACAAATGTACTGATTAAACAAAAATCATACAATCTGGTATCATGTTTTCGTGTTTGTCCGATCGGAGAATATCAGATGAACTGTAGTGATCGGCTCTTGAAAGCTGTACTAGCGATTATCGTTCGATCGCTTCGAAAGCGGTATTTTTCATCCCATTTTCAGTTCATGTGTACGGACCGTAATAGTGTGTACCAGGCTTAAGTGGTATCCAAAAAAATAATGATGTTAAAAACCTTTACAAATAGAACCTCAGCTACAACAAGAAAAAAAAAACATGTTGCTATCTTACCCTCTGCAGGGATAGTGGAAAAAGCTCTTGGCTATTGGCTATTGCCCTGTTTATAGTCCCGACGTACGTGTTTTACGTCACCGCGTTCGTACGATCGGATTTTCCGACAACTTTGTGCGTGTGTATGCAAAACAAGTTTGAGCCAACATCCGTCTGAAAAAATCGATGGATTTTGTTGTCGGAATGTCCGATCAATGTCCGTTCGTGTGTACAGGGCATAAGGCTGGATTCACACCTATGCATTTTTAGTGCTTTTTGCATTTCGAAGATTTGCACTACAGTCCATTTAACACTGTTTCCTATGGAACACGTTCTGTAGTGCAAATCTGCAAAATGCAAAAAGCACTAAAAAAACATAGGTGTGAATTCAGCCTAAGGCAGGATGAGGACTGGAAGAGATTAGGGCTAAATAGGGCCCTAGGCAGGGTAGACATTTTGGGCACCCTTACTTCAATCACAGATTACAGTATTAATTTGGCTTATGAACCAACTCAGGTGTATACACAAACCAGAGAGGGATCTTCACTTGGAACTGGTGTAGTATACAGGCCCCCAGGACAGTCTGGGGATTGTGATAACATGTTGATTTAATGAGATAACCAACATGACAATGAGGGGAGAATGTTTAATGATGGGTGACTTCAACAAGCTAAATATTACCTGGAATTTTCAAACTACAATTACAAGCAGGAATCGAGATGTGTTGGGGGCATTGAAAGGGATTTCTTTAAAAAAGTTAGTAAAAAGCCCAACCTGAGGAGGTCATATTCTAGACCTGGTACTTATAGATGTAGATTGATTGTCTGATGTTGAGGTGGGAGAAAATGCAGGTTCTACTGATCTTCTATGTTTATGTTTGATATAAGAACAAAAACTGAAAAAGGACACATTTTTCTGAAATGGATAAATACCTAAAAAAAAAAAAAATAAATACCAGGCTAGAGTAAAGCGGCGGGGGTCAGTAATCAACAAGCACCATTAAAATCTACTATTCTAAGGACAACTAGATTTTATGTCAAGCAAGTTAGCAAGAGTAAATGGAAGAAAAAAATTACAATTCATTGCAGAGGTAAGAAGTACAGTGCTCAGCATAAATGAGTACACCCCTTTTGAAAAGTAAGATTTTAATCAATAACTCAATGAACACAAGAACAATTTCCAAAATGTTGACAAAACTGAGTTTTATAGAACATTTGTTTAGCTCATTACATGAAAGTAAAGTTAATAATATAACTTAGATTACACCCCACAACAAAAATGACTACATTTTGTATGACCTCCATAATTTGTAAGGACAGCACCAAGTCTTCTAGGCATGGAATGAACAAGTTGGTGAAATATTGCAACATCTATCTTTTTCAATTCTTCAAGGACGACCTCTTTTAGAGCCTGGATGCTGGATGGAGAGTGATGCTCAACTTGTCTCTTCAGAATTCCCCATAGGTGTTTGATTGGGTTCAGATCAGGAGACATACTTGGCCACTGGATCACTTTCACCCTGTTCTTCTTCAGGAATGTAACAGTGGCCTTAGATGTGTGTTTTGGATCATTGTCATGTTGGAAAAGTGCACGACGACCAAGGGCACGGAGTAATGGTAGCATCTTCTCTTTCAATATAGAGCAGTACATCTGTGAATTCATGATACCATCAATGAAATGCAGCTCCTCGACACCAGCAGCACTCATGCAGCCCCACAGAAGGACACTGCCACCACCATGTTTCACAGTAGGCACCATGCATTTTTCTTTGTATTCTTCACCTTTGCGATGCCATACAGTTTTGAAGCCATCAGTTACAAAAACATTTATCTTGGTCTCATCACTCCAGAGTACAGAGTTCCAGTAGTCTTATTTTTCAGCATGGGCCCTGGTAAATTCTAGGCAGGCCATTTTGTGTATGGGCATTAATTTGCAGTGTAAGCCATATTGTGTCACGGGAAACAATCACCCAATTTGGCTTTGTACTCCTTTAGCTAACTGCAGTGAACTTGCATGGCGATTTGTTTCTTCAACCCTTCTCATCAGAAGACGCTCCTATCGAAGTGTTAGCTTCCGTGGACGGCCTTGTTGTCTCTGTGAGATGGTTGCAGTTCCATCTTTGTTACATTTTTGTATCACTTTTGCTACAGTATTCTAACTGATAAATAAAGCTTTGCTGATTTTCTTGAAGCCTTCACCTTTTTTTGTGTAAAAAAAGTATTTTCTTTTTTAGGCATTGTGACATTTCTCTTCCATGTGGTGCCATTACTGATAGCATGAAATAGGAAGAGGTTTTCTTTGTTAAGTAACGCCCTTTTATAATCAACTGTCTGCTGGACACCTGTTTAATGATAAATTAGACTCACCTCCAGTTGAATTCTTGTTAATTAGGATTTTGCTGTCTAAAATTTAGCTTTGCTCTTAAGACTTTCATTGGGGTGTATTCATTTTTGCAACATGTTCTTAAATTAATTTGTTAGACCCCTTTCACACTGAGGCAGTTTTCAGGCGTTTTAGAAGCTAGAAATAGCACCTTTAAAGCGCCTGAAAAGTGCCTCCTATTCTCTTCCCACTTACCTTAAAAAGGAGCTCTTCCAGCGCCAAGATGTCATCGCTGCAGGCGCTCCCATTTTCATCCATATTACTTTTGGGTTCGTGGACTCCGGCTCTGTGACTGGCCGGAGCCGTGATGAAGTCACTCCCGTGCATGCACGCAGGAGCCCCCGTTCACAGCATAGGACTCTGAAGGACCAGCACGGGTGGCCGTTCCTTCAGAGCGCATGCGCCAGTGATGTCACTGGCTACATCTACAGTAAATATCTTGGCGCACTGGTGTACAGTCATGTTGGAACAGGAAGGGGCCATCTCCAAACTGTTCCCACAAAGTTGGGAGCATGAAATTGTCCAAAATGTCTTAGTATGATGACACCTTAAGAGTTTCCATCACTGGAATTAAGGGGCCAAGCGAAACCCCTGAAAAACAACCCAACGCCATAATCCCCCCTCCACCAAATGATTTGGACCAGTGCACAAAGCAAGGTCCATAAAGACATGGATGAGCGAGTTTGGGTTGGAGGAACTTGACTGACCTGCACAGAGTGCTGACCTCAACCCGATAGAACACCATTGGGATTAATTAGAGCAAAGACTGCGAGCCAGACCTTCTCGTCCAAAATCAGTGCCTGATCTCACAAATGCGCTTCTGGAACAATGGTCAAACATTCCCATAGACACACTCCTAAACCTTATGGACAGCCTTCCCAGAAGAGTTGAAGCTGTTATAGCTGCAAAGGGTGGGCCAACTCAATATTGAACCCTACAGGCTAAGACTGGGATGCCATTAAAGTTCATGTGCGTGTAAAGGCAGACGTCCCAATACTTTTGACAATATAGTGCATGATGTTATATAGTTACATAGTTAGTAAGGTTGAATAAAGACACCAGTCCATCCAGTTCAACTTGAGTGAGTGTGGGTGTGTCTACAATTATCCCTATTTATTTAAAGGTACCCATATAGTGCCGTCAATTTACAAAGCACTCCACACATACATCGCACACTCACATCAGTCCCTACCCTCAAGGAGCCCACAATCCAAGGTCCCAAACTCACATTCATATACTAGGGCCAATTTTGAACAGAAGCCAATTAACCTACCAGCATGTCTTTGGAGTGTGGGAGGAAACCGGAGTACCAGGAGGAAACCCACACAGGGAGAACATGCAAGCTCCAGGCAGGTAGTGTTGTGGTTGGGATGCGAACCAGCGACCCTTTTTACTGCTAGGTGAGAGTGCTACCCACTACACCACTGTGTCGCCCACAGACATGTAGTCTGTCAGTAGCATTAACACAGCAGTCTTTATTTTCCTGAGACCCCCATAACATAGTTTGATTACCTGTTGATCCTTTCAGTAAGTCTGTTGTTTTTTTTTTTTATTCCTTTATCAGACCAAGCTATGCAGCAAAAGGGTAAGACAAACCATTTAACACAGGGGTGTTTACAATAGTCAGCTTTTATTAAAACTTTTATCTCAAAAGAAAAAACTGTTGCTGTAACTGTTTAAAAAGTTTTAGCTAGGGCAGGGCCTTAGGGTATTCGTCACTTATTTAATTTCCATTTAAATCTACTAGTCAATCTAACACTACCCTCGCTACAGGTTGTCAGTGCTGCTGTTCAAGGGAGGTTACGTTGCTCCTCCATAGATACAGTAAAGGACTGAGCGTAGTCATCCTAAAACAGGAAATGTGTTACTAAACAGAACCCTAGGTGAAAATAAAGGAACAAAAAAAGTCTAAAAAAGAAAATGAATGCAGCCGCCAAATCTAAGAATGAGTAAACTGCAATATATTACATGTTTACTTTTGAGTTTAGATACACTTTATTCCCTGTATTTTGATTTACTTGCAGCATCCTCCACTTACAGTCATAGTAGAGAGGCAAGGGAATTCCTGGGCCTACTGTTTATAAAATCTCCTGTGATTTGGGGTATGCCGCCACCACAACAGCCCATCTTTCATCCACAGCAACTATACATTTACAGACCATAAAACATAGGAGGGGGGGGGGGGGGGGGGGTAGCAGGTATGTTACTGTGAATCCCTTTCCCATACTAATGTTATCACTCTGTAGCAAAAAAAATACATATTGGTAGCAACCAACTCTATAACAGATAATGAAGCCTTAAAAAGAAAGAAAATTGACATGAAGATAAATTTGGAAAAGTGCCTATCCAGCTACATTACATGCAATTTTCTAAATGGCTACTGTTCAGCTTTAGCTTTAAACTTTTTCAAAGGAGCAATCACTGTTTTTTCAAAAGATACATAATAGTCTTTTTTTACTTTTGTAGTGGTAGAGTTTATTTTGATGACAAACTAAACGCAACCACAGACCAGACCATGAAAAGGCTTGGCTCTTCCTCCTCGGATTCTTGTAGAAATACCTCTCATTACTGAAACGTGTTACTTTATACTACGGCTCACAACGCCTCACGTTGATTATGCTTTTACTCAGAAACCTGTAACACTAACATTTCAAACCCTCTCAGTCACAGCTATCAATAGTATTTAAACAAAATCATTTTATGGACAATGCAGCCAGTGATGTATCCACAGCAACTGTTCGAGCAGCAGTAAAGGGCCACTAGAGCTAAAAATACTGTATGTATAGATTGCTTGGTGTAGTTAAAGTATGACTAAACTACTGTATAAACTGCTAAAGTGAATAGTGGCACTGCAAATGAATAATGAATAACAAAAGAATCACCCAGTGACAAGTGATAAATAAACAAAGAAAAAAAAAAAAAGTCCATTGGCTGAATAAGTCCTTAATGCCGTGTACACAAAGTCGGACTTTTCGACCGGACTGGTCCGACGGACGCCGACGGACCAAAGCCAGCGGACAATCCGATCGCGTGTGGGCTTCACCCGACCTTCAGCCGACTTTTCCAGTCGCAAATCTGACAGACTTTAGATTTGGAACTTGCTTCAAATCTGTCCGGTCACCCCCGGCGAGGAGTTGGGAGATTGCATCAGGATTACACTGATTGAATGGAGCTCGAAGGCCAGTCCAGAACATATACAGTCTGTGAATATCCATTTCAACACTTCCGAACAGGACCCATCCACAGAAGGGATAACATCTAAAGTGGAGGTCGTTTCATGCCTTTCTTTAAGGGCTGTCTGGTAAGCCTTTAATCTCTCTATGGTGACGGGTTTAACAGCGGTGGAAGTCATATACCCAACAGTGATTCTCACACATGTTTCTATGGACACCATTTAAATGATTAAGCACGTTTTTCCCACATTTCAGTTTGTTTTCACCATATTGGGAACATTCATGGACAATATTTATTTCAAGTGAAATTATTGTACACAGTTTTCTAATTTTATATATTTTTAGTGTTTGTCTATATTTAGCACAAGGTTTTTTCATATCTATTTTTCTAATGTTTATTTATATCCAGCGCTGCACTTTTTGTATGCTTCAAATCTTTACGTTGTAACTCCGCCGGACCCAGAAATCCGCTTGTCTGTATGCTAGTCCAACGGACAAAAACCAACGCTAGGGCAGCTATTGGCTACTGGCTATCAACTTCCTTATTTTAGTCCGGTGTACGTCATCACATACGAATCCATCGGACTTTGGTGTGATCGTGTGTAGGCAAGTCCGTTCGTTAGAAAGTCCGTCGGAAGTCCGTCAAAAGTTCGTCGAAAGGACCAGTGTGTACGCGGCATTAATGTAACGATGATTAATCAATGAAGATTCACAATGCGATGAAAGCAGATTCAATATAGTTCATCCACCACACCACGTGCAAACGGAATCATCACTGCCGGAACATCACTTCCAGTATTGTGTCTGATGTCACGAACGGAACGTCACTTCCGGTAACTCTGGTGACTCTGATGACAACCAGATGACAACCAGGGATTCCTTCACTTTGGCTATAAGTCAAAGGGACACGCATAGTAAAAGAGAAACTGACAGGGGTGTCTCACCCTCGCTTACTCTATCCAAAATGAAAAAGAAAGTTCTAAAATGTGGGTACCCCGAGGTTAAATGCCTGTCGAAAGCCTTACAGGTCAGGTCTATTTAGGAGCACTTTGCTCATAGAAGGTGGTGCACAGATTTCCATTCTTTCCTGTTTTGTCTTCTTTCCATCTATGGTCTAATGCCTTTTTTCTCTTCTCTTTCTTGAGGTTTTCATGACTACAGGTGATTTGAGTTCATGGTTGCATCAAGCAGATGAAGTGTGTGTGTGTGTGTGTGTGTGGGGGGGTATTCTCCCCTCTATATATTATCTCATGTCCTTGGATTATGGAGTGAGGGGCAGGTTACTCTAACCTTATTAAAAGGGCTTTATTTGAGCATCTCCTCCCTCATTCTGTTCGCCTTTAAAGAGGCATGATGTACAGTCAGGTCCATAAATATTGGGACATCGACACAATTCTAATCTTTTTGGCTCTATACACCACCACAATAGATTTGAAATTAAACAAACAAGATGTGCTTTAACTGCAGACTTTCAGCTTTAATTTGAGAGTATTTACATCCAAATCAGGTGAACGGTGTAGGAATTACAACAGTTTGTATACGTGCCTCCCACTTTTTAAGGGACCAAAAGTAGTGGGACAATTGGTTGCTCAGCTGTTCCATGGTCAGGTGTGTGTTATTCCCTCATTATCCCATTTACAAGGAGCAGATAAAAGGTCCAGAGTTTTATTTCAAGTGTGCTATTTGCATTTGGAATCTGTTGCTGTCAACCCTCAATATGAGATCCAAAGAGCTGTCACTATCAGTGAAGCAAGCCATCATTAGGCTGAAAAAAAAACAAACCCATCAGAGAGATAGCAAAAACATTAGGTGTGGCCAAATCAACTGTTTGGAACATCCTTAAAAAGAAAGAACGCACCAGTGAGCTCAGCAACACCAAAAGACCTGTAAGACCATGGAAAACAACTGTGGTGGATGACCGAACAATTCTTTCCCTAGTGAAGAAAACACCTTTCACAACAGTTGGCCAGATCAAGAACACTCTCCAGGAGATAGGTGTATGTGTGTCAAAGTCAACAATCAAGAGAAGACTTCACCAGAGTGAATACAGAGGGTTCACCACAAGATGTAAACCATTGGTGAGCCTCAAACAGGAAGGCCAGATTAGAGCTTGCCAAACAACATCAAAAAAAGCCTTCACAGTTCTGGAACAACATCCTATGGACAGATGAGACCAAGATCAACTTGTACCAGAGTGATGGGAAGAGAAGAGTATGGAGAAGTAAAGGAACTGCTCATGATCCAAAGCATACCACCTCATAAGTGAAGCATGGTGGTGGTAGTGTCATGGCATGGGCATGTATGGCTGCCAATGGAACTGGTTCTCTTGTATTTATTGATGATGTGACTGCTGACAAAAGCAGCAGGATTAATTCTGAAGTGTTTCGGGCAATATTATCTGCTCATATTGAGCAAAATGCTTCAGAACTCAATGGACGGCGCTTCACAGTGCAGATGGACAATGACCTGAAGCATACTGAGAAAGCAACCAAAGAGTTTTTTAAGGGAAAGAAGTGGAATGTTATGCAATGGCCACGTCAATCACCTGACCTGAATCCGATTGAGCATGCATTTCACTTGCGGAAGATAAAACTGAAGGGAAAATGCCCCAAGAACAAGCAGGACCTGAAGACAGTTACAATAGAGGCCTGGCAGAGCATCACCAGGGATGAAACTCAGCATCTGGTGATGTCTATGCATTCCAGACTTCAGGCTGTAATTGACTGCAAAGGATTTGCAACCAAGTATTAAAAAGTGAAAGTTTGATGGATGATTGTTAATCTGTCCCATTACTTTTGGTCCCTTAAAAAGTGGGAGGCACATATACAAACTGTTGTAATTCCTACACCGTTCACCTGATTTGGATGTAAATACCCTCAAATTAAAGCTGAAAGTCTGCAGTTAAAGCACATCTTGTTTGTTTCATTTCAAATCTATTGTGGTGGTGTATAGAGCCAAAAAGATTAGAATTGTGTCGATGTCCCAATATTTATGGACCTGACTGTAAGAGGATGGGATATTGTGTGCTTTCCTTCCACCCCACTTGATGCCTATTTAAAATGTTATACTGTATTCTCTCTTTGCGTAATTGTTTTTGTTTCTACTGTTTTCATTTTATTTTGTCTATTATTCCTGAAATGTGGAGGCTGATGAGCCAAGAGTAGCAACAAAATAGTATGTTTTTTTTCCTGTAAAGCATAAGACTTAAACACTGGTTTGAGTGTTATCTTATATAATGGCCATTGATTGCATTGTATATCCTAAAAATGTTCTAAATAAAATACAATGGAAACAAAAAAAAGTTCTGCTATCAGATCTACTTTAATACCTGCAATGATAATATGCAGTATATAAACACCTTTTGTTAAGCCGGCCATCGAGGGTTCAAATCTCAGCCAGTTCAGCAGGGACCAGCCGAGGTTCGAACCATGTATGGGCAGGCTGATTGTACCCAAGCTGATCAACCGATCAGTACAAACAAATGGCCACTGCCCCCATCTATAACTGGCCTTTGCAGAAAGGAGCACATGGAAGTGTGACACATGTAAAAAAAAAACAAAGAAAATTCCCAGCTCAACTTGCCGACCAGCCAGCTAACCAACTGAATTGTCCTGTCTAACAGTATGCGTTAAATGGAGGGGTTTAGTTTGTACACATTTGCAAACACATGTGTAAGCTGCGGAGGCCGCAAGAAGGCACCCCATTATTATCTTCAGTCCTAACTCTATACATTTTTTGAGAGCCTCCATAGTAGAAGCACATGCATTATAATGGATAGGCAGAGGGTAGGTGAGCCTGGAAGGAGCTCAAACCTCCCTAAAGGCACAGGGGCTCACTGGACCCCCATTTTGATCCATTGATCGATCGATCGATCAAGCTGGGTACAACCAGCCTGTTGGATTTTACATACGATTATTGCTTACAGCTATTATAGCCACTAGCAGTAATCACTGTTTTCTCCTGGTGGTGGTGGTGGTGGGGGGGGGAACACAATGGCCCTGCGGGAGGTATATACTAATTGTGTTGATGTTGGAATGGAGCGATTTTCTCTTTTGCAATCCGTGGTTGCAGGAAAGAAAATCGCTGTCTATGGCCAACTTTAATTCAGTGCCTTTACTTATATTTGTCTTCACATTTACATCAAACTAAGCTGTCCATCCAAAGTGATCTTTGGGACAAGCCATATAACACTATCAAGGGGTGCTTAAAACAGTCATAGTTACATAGAAACATAGTAGATAAGATTGGAAAAAGACACCGGTCATTTACATCCAAATCAGGTGAACGGTGTAGGAATTACAACAGTTTGTATATGTGCCTCCCACTTTTTAAGGGACCAAAAGTAATGGGACAGATTAACAATCATCCATCAAACTTTCACTTTTTAATACTTGGTTGCAAATCCTTTGCAGTCAATTACAGCCTGAAGTCTGGAATGTATAGACATCACCAGACGCTGGGTTTCATCCCTGGTGATGCTCTGCCAGGCCTCTATTGCAACTGTCTTCAGGTCCTGCTTGTTCTTGGGGAATTTTCCCCTCAGTTTCATCTTCCGCAAGTGAAATGCATGCTCAATCGGATTCAGGTCAGGTGATTGACATGGCCATTGCATAACAATCCACTTCTTTCCCTTAAAAAACTCTTTGGTTGCTTCCGCAGTATGCTTCGGGTCATTGTCCATCTGCACTGTGAAGCGCCATCCAATGAGTTCTGAAGCATTTTGCTCATTATGAGCAGATAATATTGCCCTAAACACTTCAGAATTCATCCTGCTGCTTTTGTCAGCAGTCACATCATCAATAAATACAAGAGAACCAGTTCCATTGGCAGCCATACATGCCCATGCCATGACACTACAACCACCATGCTTCACTGATGAGGTGGTATGCTTTGGATCATGAGCAGTTCCTTTCCTTCTCCAATTTCTTCTCTTCCCATCACTCTGGTACAAGTTGATCTTGGTCTCATTTGTCCATAGGATGTTGTTCCAGAAATGTGAAGGCTTTTTTGGATGTTGCTTGGCAAGCTCTAATCTGACCTTCCTGTTTGAGGCTCACCAATGGTTTACATCTTGTGGTGAACCCTCTGTATTCACTCTGGTGAAGTCTTCTCTTGATTGTTGACTTTGACACACATACACCTACCTCCTGGAGAGTGTTCTTGATCTGGCCAACTGTTGTGAAGGGTGTTTTCTTCACTAGGGAAAGAATTCTTCGGTCATCCACCACAGTTGTTTTCCATGGTCTTACGGGTCTTTTGGTGTTGCTGAGCTCACTGGTGCGTTCTTTCTTTTTAAGGATGTTCCAAACAGTTGATCTGGCCACACCTAATGTTTTTGCTATCTCTCTGATGGGTTTGGGTTTTTTTTTTCAGCCTAATGATGGCTTGCTTCACTGATAGTGACAGCTCTTTGGATCTCATATTGAGGGCTGACAGCAACAGATTCCAAATGCAAATAGCACACTTAAAATAAACTCTGGACCTTTTATCTGCTCCTTGTAAATGGGATAATGAGGGAATAACACACACCTGACCATGGAACAGCTGAGCAGCCAATTGTCCCATTACTTTTGGTCCCTTAAAAAACGGGAGGCACATATACTACACCGTTCACCTGATTTGGATGTAAATACCCTCAAATTAAAGCTGAAAGTCTGCAGTTAAAAGACATCTTGTTCGTTTCATTTCAAATCTATTGTGGTGGTGTATAGAGCCAAAAAGATTAGAATTGTGTCGATGTCCCAATATTTATGGACCTGACTGTATCCCTGTATATTGGGAAAACGAATGCAGCCATCAAATCTGAGGATTAGTAAGCTGCAATATAAAAAAAAAGTGTTGGCTTTTGGGTCCAAAAGTTCAAAACTGTTGCTGTAACTGCCTAATAAATGGAGTAAAAATGTTTTAAAATATATCTAGAGCTGAAGCATATTTAAAAAAAAAAATTAGATAAAGTAGGGAATCATTAACAACCCTGACAATTATTTTTTTTGCTGAGTGCCTGATAAGGAGTGTTCTGTTTATTTCCTATCTAAGAGACACAACTGGAAGAGAAATCCACATTCTCCAAAGTGGTGAAAAATTTTGTCTTGAACAGAAACTAGTGTCCCCACTAGAGGATTTTCCTTCTCCTCCTTGTTCAATGAGAACTGTAAAATTTCCATCCTGCTGATAGTGGTGACCAGGAGAAACAGAATGTATAACTCCCAAAAGAGGGATGTAGATAGTAATACAATAGACAGTGGTTCCAATCATTCCGGTCTTTGACTTTCACCAAACATTCACTGGTGGTGAATCAATCACTGTCATTTAAAAGACATGCCAGTAGGAATGAAGTACAATATATGCTGTATATCAGTACTGGATATCAGCACTTGCATATGGTCATATTTTCCTGTGAATGCAAATGTAACAATGTTTACACACATATACCTGCGTACAACATATTTAGTCATTCAATCCTATGGGCAGAACTATGCAGCAGGCTTCTGGGTGTATTGTATGCTGTATGCCCATTCACCTGCAAATCTGTGTGCATTAGCCCTTAACCACTTCAGCTGCGAAAGATTTACCCCCGCCCCTTCATGACCAGGCCATTTTTTGGGATACGGCACTGCACTACTTTAACTGACAATTTTCTCCCACACATAGAGCTTTCTTTTGGTGGTATATAATTACTGCTGCGTTTTTTATTTTTTGTGCTATTTTGAAAAAAAAAATAATATATATATATATATATATATATATATATATATATATATATATATATATATATATATATATATATATATATATATATTTTACTTTCTGCTATAAAAGATATCCAATAAAAAAAAATGTAAAAATTCTAATTTCTTCATCAATTTAGGCCAATATGTATTCTGCTATATATTTTTGGTTAAAAAAATCCCATGAAGCGTAAAATGATTAGTTTGTGCAAAAGTTATAGCGTCTACAAACTATGGGAAATGTTTATGGAATTTTTTTTTTTCCTAGTAATGGCGGCAATAAGTGACTTTTAGCAGGACTGTGATATTGCGGCAGACAAATCACACACTAACTGACACTTTTGACACTTTTTGGGGACCAGTGACACTAATACAGTGATCAGTGCTAAAAATATGCACTGTTGTCACTGTACTAATGACACTGGCTGGGAAGGGGTTAACATCGGGGGCAATCAAAGGGTTAACTGTGTGCCTAGCCAGTGTTTGTGCACTGTGTGGGAGGTGCTTTTACTAGGGAAAGGCGTTGATCCATGTTCCTGCTTTGCAGGAACACAGGATCCATGCCTTCTATACTGACAGAATGGCAATATGCATTGTTTACATAGGCAGAATGTCATTCTACATGTGTAACGAATGATCGGCGGATGCCGGTGGAAGTCGAAACTTGCGGCACCTGCTGATCGGCAAGCCACCAACAGAGCACATTCGCGCCCACTACCCGGAAGTTGTGGATCAGGTATATATTTATATACCTGATCCTGCGCACAGCTGCTGCCCTGTAGCAGTAAAACTGCTATAGGGTGGTCGGCAAGTGGTTAAACCTAAATTAGTATCACAGCCATGTCCTATTGAAGTTGATTTACTAAAGGCATTTTAAATAGACTGTGCATTTTGCAAGTGCAATTGCCCTCTGCAAGGGTTCTTGTTCCAGAGCTTTATTAAGTGAGGTGAAGCTTCACTTTGAAAATAATACCCAATAACATGCAAGGAAAATTTTAAAAAAAGCATTTTTGCTTGCACGTGATTGGATGATGGAAGCCAGCAGAGCTTCCCCATGTTCTAAGCTCTGGAGCAGCAGCACTTGCTAAGTGCACAGTCTAGTTGCCTTTAGTAAGCCCCAGATATGTCTCTCCAAAGTGGAAGAATCTCTGCTCCATGAGCACCAACCATGATACCACCATTTCACCACCTCTGGCATTTCGTTCTATCCACCACTCGGTTGAGTGCTTGTATGGACCGCTACATGCTCTGCCACAGAGAGCTGTCAGCAACTGTCCTTCTGCAAAATGTTGTACCATGTATTAGATTCCTCAATACCCTCACTGTAGGTGACATTGACATTTCCTAAACTTATATGCAATACAGTGGAACCTTGGATTACGAGCATAATCCGTTCCAGGAGAATGCTTGTAATCCAAAGCCCTCGCATATCAAAGCGAGTTTCCCCACAGAAGTCAATGGAAACAAAGATAATTCGTTCCAGATTGACTTCTATTGCATGCAATACCGCATGTGGCCAGAGGTGGGGGGCGCCAGAGAGCTTCGGAAATACTCGGGGACAGCTCGGCTGAACTCGAAAAGCCTCGGAAACACTCGGGAACTGAGTATTTCCGAGTGTTTCCGAGTATTTCTGAGTGATTCTGATTATTTCTGAACGGCTCTGAACGGCTCCGGACGGCTCCGTACTGTTCCGAGTGTCACCGGCGCCCCCGCATCTCTGGCCAAATGCGGTACTGCACACCTCATTAGCTTGAATGCTGCTCCTTTTGCGAGACAACACTCACAAACCGAGTCAGAATTTTTTTTAAAAAGTTGCTTGTCTTTCAAAACACTCATTAACCGCGTTACTCTTTACCAAGATTCCACTGTACCTTATATAATTCCCTATATGCTTGAATGTGGAACTGTCGCTGTCCTTTTCGCAAAGAGGACTGTATGATCTCCCCTACAATTTGTCATAATAATCCTTTTTTCTGAAGCACAAGATGTAACTGCTTTACTATATTTATGCTTTAGGACCAACAGTATCTAAAAACACAGAAATACAGAAAGGTGTGCCACACCAAAATCCGACAAAAGAGTCCAAGATAAATTTAGTTGTTGATAAAAAGTCATAGAAAAACAGCCAACACATTTCAGGGGCAACACCACTCCCCCTTCATCACGAGTCAACACAATAAAACCTATATACAAAACAATTCTGCGCTGCCATAAAGAAAGCAAGCAGCTAACACAACCAACAAAGCAAAACAGAGAAAAACACAATAAGTGTAGCGCTATTAAAATGAAAAAATGTCCGGTATGGAAAACGTTAAACCAACAGTTCCAAGTATAAATGGTGTGGAGGAGTCATCAATATATACATGGGTGGAAAATCTTCAAAAAACACTTCAAGCAAAGATGTATATCATCTGAGGTGAAAACAGACACACCACCACCAAATATGAAGAGGCTTACCGGATGGAGTGGACACAAAGGGGCGTACGCCGGATTGGGTCAGATAGGTTTAGGTGGTGAGTGGCTAGGGATGGCCCAGGAAGGCGATGGTGGGGGATGGACCCACGCGTTGCTGTATCCCTCAAGGCGATGCGGGAACCCAGAGAAGTGTGTGGAACGGACCACACATTGTTATCTCCCTTGAAGTGATGTTTAAGGGTCAAAGGAAGTTGGTAGAGAATGGAAAAGAAGGAATGGCCATATAGTGTGAATCCGTTTAAGAAAAGAATTTATTAAAATAAAAAGATATACACTCACATGTAAATCGGTATAAAAACAGCGCTGTGAAGAAAACGTGGCGACAGTGGGGTCCTACCCGACGCGTTTCATCTTCATAGACGTCGTCTGGGGGGTTCCCCCCACTGTAGCCACCGAAGCATATATAAGGGGTACATCTGTGTTAATGGGAATCAGCTCCATGAATGTAAACAGCACTTCTGGTGTCTGGCCAAGATGGCCGCCCGGTGTGCGTTCCAAGCCTCCCTTTGGTTACAATATGGGCCCAGGAAATAAGAGGAGAAAATGGTTAACTGGCCACAAAGCAATAAAAATTATAAACAAGTAAAGGCTGGCGGGAGCATGTAGTATGTAGTTCATAAAAGATGATAATAATAACAGTGACAAGTGAGGCCGTTCGTAAAGAACGGAAGGCGGCGCAGTGATGTGCGCGTGCATCGAGGCATGTATATAATACCGCGCACAATAAAACCTGGATGGCGTCAGAAAAACCAGTGACTTCATAGATTCAATATTTTCCCTTTAGGATCAATAAAGTATTCTGAATCTATATTAGAACAAATATTCAACTCTCCTCATGGAAGAAGGAGGAAGTAACCGCAGTGATGAGAAAATTTAAAGGAGCAAGAAGGAAATTTTTCTTGAATTAACAAATTTCTAACAGTGTTTGCGATTCCCATTCAGTAAAGTCCATTCATTCCAAAAAGGGATGTTAAAAGCAAATTCAATTTTCAAGTACTTTTGTCAAGTCTTTGAATGTACAGAGAACTTTCAGATAACCATTTGTACAAAAATCTACTAGTGTATGGTCAGCTTTAAGGAAGTTTAAAGTGACTTTATCAGTTTGGAGATGGAATAAGATAAGTAGAGCCTTTCTTGATTTTCTTCTGGTGGGGATGCTTATCTACTGCTCACCAATGATCTGACCACTTTCTGCCACACTTGATAAGGTCACATGTACCCAGCTTCCTTAATGTGGATGTAAACCCGATTCATGAAATTTGAGCTGGGCACATATATCTGCAGTGTTTTCTTATCTCTCTTCAAAGCACTATGTCCTGTAGCTGTCTCCTGCTCTGTTCTGTTATCAGCCTGATAACTCCTGACAAGTTCTCTGTCACAAATGATAAAAGCAGCCAGAGTTTTGTGTTGGGGAGGATGCTATAAATAGATTAGCAGAGCCCTGAACAATTCAACCATCAGCTCTGAAAGTCTCTGCCTATGAGGAGTGGGGGTGTGTGCCTTTCCTCCAATCAGCTGTCTTGGCTGTATGCCCAGGCTTCACTGCAATGCTATTCAGGAAAAGAAAATCTCCTAACACAATCTGAACTTTCTAAACAGTATATAAAGCTGAAGACAGAAGATAAACATGTAAAACTTATGTAGGGAGATTTGTTTCTTCTCTGTGTATCTGAGGCTGTTCACTTCACTGGGTATATGTGAGGGTTTACATCCACTTACACCACTTGCCGACCAGCTGCCGTCATTATACTGTGGCAGGTCGGCTCGTGCCTGTAAATCGCTGTAGGTATAAGTCGGCTCTTTTAGGAGACATAGCAGGTGCATGCCTGCTGCATGGCGGGAAAACAGATGCGCATGGCCGGAAGCTGCGATGTCCGCTGGAAAGAGAGCCAGAACGGGGATCTGTCAGTGTAAACAGAAAGTTCCCCGTTCTGACAGGGGAGGACAGAGAGATCTGCTGTTCCTAGTGATTAGGAACAGTGATCTCTCTCCTCCTCCAGTCAGTCCCATCCCCCACAGTTAGAAACACCTTCCAGGAAACACATTTAACCCCTTGATCACACCCTAGTGTTAAACCCTTCCCTGCCAGTGACATTTACACAGTAATCAGTGCATTTTTTATAGCACAGATCGCTGTATAAATGTCAATGGTCCCAAAAAAAGTGTCAAAAGTGTCCGATCTGTCCATGGCAATGTCGCAGTCCCACTAAAAATCGCAGATCGCCGCCATTACCAGTAAAAAAAAAAAATAAATAAAAATGCCATAAATCTATCCCTATTTTGTAGACGCTATAACTTTTGCACAAACCAATTAAAATACACTTATTGCAATTTTTTTTACCAAAAATATGTAGAAGAATACATATTAGCCTGAACTGATGAAGACATTCATTTTTTTTATTTTTCTGGGGGATATTTATTATAGCAAAAAGTCAATAATATTGTTTTGGTTTTTCTTTTCAAAATTGTCGCTCTTTTTGTTTATAGCGCAAAAAAACCCCAAAAAACGCAGAGGTGATCAAATACCACTAAAAGAAAGTTCTATTTGTAGGAAAAAAGGATGAAAATTTTGTTTTGGTACAGCGTTGACGCAGTGCCGTATCGCAAAAAATGGCCTGGTCATTAAGAGGGAAAATCTTCTGGTCTGTAAGTGGTTAAGTAGGTTCCATGTTGAATTTTATCATAGAATTTGTCACAAATATGCAACACAAATAATAAATATGCAACAACAAAATTACTTCAACGTGGTAAGGTCCTATTTACCTTCACTTTATAACAATTTGGTAGTATTGCTTTATGAATTTGTTGCAGCTATAGTGACATACTCTAAAAGTGTCACAAATATGAATTTGCACGCGTCGGAACTAACTGTAAACATTGCATGGGTTTCATGAATTTGTCACATAGCTTCTGACTACATCCAAACCAGGGTTGATAAAAATTGATGATTTAAAAAAAAACAAAAAACGATTTTTTTTATTTAAATCGGATTTTTTTGATTTTTATCAAATTTATTTTAATAAAATGCTTTTGCAGTACAAAACTGTCTATAGATAGTTTTCTATTTAGGATACATTAATAGTTTAGTTTATTCAGCATGAAATGGAGCTTAGTTATGTAGCATGAGGCTGTATATTCTGCAATATTTACATTTTTGGTAAACTCATTCAATGAATTCAAGCTCTGCAGGCTGAGATAACATGCACTGCGCTGATGCATTCACATAATTTCACACTAACTACCAGCAAGAATGAGTCCTTGCATTTAAAGAGCACCTGTCATTTAAGATCCATCATGGCAGTTCCTGTTAGCGGGCATCCAGTCACCTGCTGCCGCCACGTCTCTCACCTTGTTGTGTCACTGCTGCATCACCAGCCATCCCATTAAAGTGAATGGGACTGTCGGTGAGTCAACAGCGGGTCAGAGGAGGAGCCTCTGCAGGACAGAGATGACAGCTGCTCCTTAAAAATCATGATTTAAATGGACTTGATTTAAATCAAATCCACCCTGATCCAAACCAACAAAAATGTGTTGAAATGCCTTAAAGAATCGCCCAATGTGTTTTCGGAATCAGCTACAGTTAGGCTGCCTCTATTTATTTCATATGCTGAAAAGTTAATAAATAACGGCATTCATGTCGTTTTCTCAAACTAGCACTTTATCTTAGAACATACTGTACTAGAACCGAAACATCTATTGATAGCCTTATATCCATGTTACACAGGCAGCAACTCTGATCCTATTTATTTCAAAGTCCAACATACACTCTGACCTGAGAATCTAAGGGGATCCACATGGACAAGGGATCAATTTGAAAATTAAAGATGACCGAATGAGAGAAAAACGCTCAATTCCCCCATTCATGCTAAACAGAGCAAATAAACAAACTTCCTGCTGCATACTATTGTATTCTGACAGCCATGGCTGTCAAAATACCCAAACAAAAAGTCCCGCCCACATCCCGCCCCTATCCTCCATACACAGGAGACAGAATATGTAGATCAGTCCTGTAGCTTGCATCTTCAAAAGTTAAAGGCTCACATATTTGTAAGCCTGTATTATGAAAGTAATTGCAAACACACACATTTATATAATATATCTCATACTGCACGCTATTGTTGATGGTTAAGGGGTTAATGCTGCATAATGTCTACCAGTTAAAGAAGCAAATAAAGAGCTGTGTAAAGAGCCAGAGGTTCACAAAGTTTGGCAGGAATAATACTGCCCACTGGCTGTTTTCATTTCCTATTTGTTTAAATATTAATGTACAGTCTACATATAATTACGTGCCATTACCATTGGATTTATATATAACCTTATATAAATATTAGTATAAAAATATTAAATGAATATATATACAGTTGTGTTCATAAGTTTACATACCCTGGCAGAATTTATGATTTCTTGGCTATTTTTCAGAGAATATGAATGATAACACAAAAACATTTCTTTCACTCATGGTTAGTGCTTGGCTGAAGCCATTTATTATCAATCAACTGTGTTTAAATCATAATGACAACAGAAACTACCCAAATGTCCCTGATCAAAAGTTTACATACCCTGGTGATTTTGGCCTGATAACATGCACACAAGTTGACACAAAGGGGTTTGAATGGCTATTAAAGGTAACCATCCTCACCTGTGATCTGTTTGCTTGTAATTCGTGTGTGTGAATAAAAGGTCAATAAGTTTCTAGACTCCTGACAGACCCTTGCATCTTTCATCCAGTGCTGCACTGATGTTTCTGGAATCTAAGTCATGGTGAAAGCAAAAGAATTGTCAAAGGATCTGCGGGAAAATGTAGTTGAACTGTATAAAACAGGAAAGGGATATAAAAAGATAACCAAGGAATTGAGAATGCCAATCAGCAGTGTTCAAACTCTAATCAAGAAGTGGGAAATGAGGGGTTCTATTGAAACCAAACCACGGTCAGGTAGACCAACTAAAATTTCAAGCACGACTGTTAGGAAAATTGTTCAGGATGCAAAGAAAAACCCACAAATAACTTCAGGTAAAATACAGGACTCTCTGAAAACATGTGGTGTGGCTGTTTCAAGATGTACAATAAGAAGGCACTTGAAGAAAGATGGACTGCATGGTCAAGTTGCCAGAAGAAAGTCATTACTAAGCAAATGCCACAAAGTATCCCGCTTACAATACGCCAAACAGCACAGAGACGAGCCTCAAACCTTCTGGCACAAAGTCATTTGGAGTGATGAGACCAAAACTGAGCTTTTTGGCCACAACCATAAACACTACATTTGGAGAGTCAACAAGGCCTATGATGAAAGGTATGGAGGTAGATCACTGATGTTTTGGGGATGTGTTAGCTACAAAGGCACAGGAAATGTAGTCAAAATTGTTGGCAAGATGAATGCAGTATGTTATAAAAAAAATACTGGAGGAACATTTGTATTCATCAGCCAGGAAGCTGTCCATACAAGCAAAGCGACATATTGGTACGTCACTGCCTGTTTCCAGGTTTAGGGCGCACCCATGCACACCCCCCCCCCCCCCCCAGTGAGTCTGTCAGCAGGTCCCAGCAAATGATTCATGGCCGGGACCTGCAAATCGGCTGTGTCAAATCTCAGCCCAGATCCCCGTTTCGACAATCAACACAGGGCTATGTACAAAGGGAACGATTTCTCTGTTTCTTATCCCTGCAAAGCAGATCTTTAGTAAAAATCAGCATACATTACACATTGTTAGGCACATATTTAACCCCTTGATAGCGCTAGATGTTAACCCCTTCCCAGCCAGTGTCATTAGTACAATGACAGTATATTATCACATAATACATGGTATTATCACTGATCACTGTATTAGTGTCACTGATGATGTCAGTGATAGTTAGCAAGTTCCCCCCAGTGTCAGTTATGCCTCGTTTCCACTGAGCGGATCGGTTCAGTTCGGTTCGGTACGGTACGCTATTTTGAGTGTTTCCATTATGAAGGCGGCCCATACAACCAAACCGCACCGCACCATTCTGGGTCCTGCTTCAGATGTGGGGCCATAGAAAATGGTACGGTTCGGTTAGGGCGGAGCTAGGATACATTCCACTGATTGGCGGATGTGTGACGCCATGCTAGGCATTTTTTCTAAACCCACGTATGGCCCCTGGCGGTCTGACTTGCAGTGGAAACGCTCACCTGAATAGGCCGGACCATTCTAGGCCTTTCAAACTGTACCGACCCGAACCGATCCGCTCAGTGGAAACGAGGCATTAATGTCAGATTGCCTGCCACACTATCACAGTCCCATTATAAGTCGCTGATCACCGCCATTAATAGTATAAAAAATTTAAAAAATGTCAATGTATACAGTATATAACATAGTTTGTAGACACTCTTATGCCCCGTACACACGGTCGGACTTTGTTCGGACATTCCGACAACAAAATCCTAGGATTTTTTCCGACGGATGTTGGCTCAAACTTGTCTTGCATACACACGGTCACACAAAGTTGTCGGAAAATCCGATCGTTCTAAACGCGGTGACGTAAAACACATATGTCGGGACTATAAACGGGGCAGTGGCCAATAGCTTTCATCTCTTTATTTATTCTGAGCATGCGTGGCACTTTGTCCTTCGGATTTGTGTACACACGATCGGAATTTCCGACAACAGATTTTGTTGTCGGAAAATTTTATCTCCTGCTTTCCAACTTTGTGTGTCGGAAAATCCGATGGAAAATGTCCGATGGAGCCCACACATGGTTGGAATTTCCGACAACACGCTCCGATCGGACATTTTCCATCGGAAAATCTAACCGTGTGTACGGGGCATAACTTTTACACAAAACAAATTTGAGGGATTTTCTTTTACCAACGCCATTTAGCAAAATACACTTTTTACATTTTTTTATTGGATATGCTTTAAGCAGACATAAAAAAATATTAGGGTTTTTTTTTTCAAAATGTTTGGTCTTTTTTCGTTTATATAATAAAAAATAAAAAACAATAGTGATCAAATACCACCAAAAGAAAGCTCCATTTGTGTGAACATATATATATATATATATATATATATATATATATATATATATACACACAGTAAATTTAATTTGGCTACAGCGTTGCATGACTGCACAATTGCCAGTTAAAGTAGCTCAGTGCTAAATAAAATGGATAAACTAAATTATTATATAACCACTTGCCGACCGTATAACTTTCTTATACGGCGGCAAGGCGGCTCTGCTGGCTAGTACATGATCCTGCGGTGGTATTTGATCACCTCTGCGGTTTTCATTTTTTGCGCTATAAATAAAAAAAGAGCAACAATTTTGAAAAAAGCAATATTTTTTACTTTTTGCTATAATAAATATCCCCAAAAAATATATAAAAAACATTTTTTTTCCTCAGTTAAGGCCGATACATATTCTTTTACATATTTTTGTAAATATGTTTTCCTCAGTTAAGGCCGATACATATTCTTTTACATATTTTTGGTAAAAAAAAAATCACAAAAAGCGTTTATTGATTGGTTTGTGCAAAAGTTATAGTGTCTACAAAATAGGGGATAGATTTATGGCATTTTTATTAATAATTTCTAGTAATGGCGGCGATCTGCGATTTTTATCGTGACTGCGACATTATGGCGGACAGATTGGACACTTTTGGCGCTATTTTGGGACCATTCACATTTATACAGCGATCAGTGCGATTAAAAATGCACTGATTACAGTGAATGGGTTAACCACTAGGGGGCTAGGAAGGGGTTAAGTGTGTCCTAGGGAGTGATTCTAACTGTTAAGGGGCGTGGCTACGAGTGACACATCACTGATCGCTGCTCCCGATGAGAGGGAACAGATGATCAGTGACATGTCACTAGCAAGAATGGGGAGATGTTGTGTTTACACTGACATCTCCCCATTCTTCAGCTCCGTGACAGGATCGCAGGACACTGGAGGACATTGAGTCAGTGGGTCCCGCGGGCACGAACACGGAGCATGCACGCCGCCGGCACAGCAGCAAATTTAAAGGGATGTACCTGTATGCCCATTTGCCTGTCCGCGCCATTCTGTCGACATATATCTGCATGCGGCAGTCAGCATGTGGTTAAAGAAAAACTCCATGTTTCCACACAGCTGGCCCAAACGAAATATCCCTCACTAACCTGTGAGACCGTTAGATATGCTGCATAAACCGTACATAGCTGCGGCTACATACAGCATACTGCACTGTGTTCTAGGTGCGAGCCGAGACTTTCTGTCTCATTCCCAGAACACAGAAGAGTCTACCTCAGTGGCGCTCAGCCGCTCAGAGCAAGCAATGTATTCTATCAATGAATACAAGGCTTCCTCTAATTGGCTCAGTCGAGGTTGTGACATCATCAGCCCACCTTTCTGACTCAGCCAATCAGAGGAAGCTTTGTATTCATTGATAGAATACATTGCGTGCTCTAAGCAGCTGAGTACCACTGCGGTAGACTCTGTGTTCCTTATGTAAAGATCCGTATGTAAAGTGTGTGGAAAGATGGAGTTTTTCTTTAAAGAAAATCTGTACAAAATAAAGTTTGAACAATGCCATTGTTGACCTACTTTTAATAACTCTAGTTAATAGTCTATCTCCAAATTTAGTACTTCCTGAATTATTAACCCTAAACAAGCAGGCAGCAAGTGAATACAGAAATAGTTATGAGTATGCTCGTTCTGGGCTCACGATTAAGAAAATATCAAAGGCTCTTGATATATTTAAAAGCCAGGCAACTATCATCTTCCTAAGGAATGGTCAGCACTGGTAGACTATATATTTATATTCATAGCAGTTTATTTCTAAATGTATATTACAGGGGTCTCCAAAAGTTCCAAACAAAGGGCCATTTTACTGTCCTTCAGACTTTAGAGGGGCCGGACTGTGGCCATTGAAAGTCGAAATTGGCATCAGTGGAAGTAAACAATGCATCTTTGGTATTAGGGGGAGGAATAGTATCCCATGTTTGGTGTCAGTGAGAGCAATAGTGCCCCATCATTGCTATCAATGGAAGGAATAGTGCCCATCATTGGTATCAGTGGGAGGAATAATGACCCATCATTGGTATCAGTGGGAGGAATAGTGTCCCATCATTGGTATCAGTGGGAGGAATAGTATTCCATCATTGGTATCAGTGGGAGGAATAGTGACCCATCATTGGTAACAGTGGAAGGAATAGTGCCCTGCCGTTGGTGTCAGTGAGAGGAATGGTGTACTATCATTGATATCAGTGGGAGGGAATATTGACCCATCATTGGTATCAGTGGGAGAAATAGTGCCCCATTGTTGGTATTAGTGGGAGGAATAGTGTCCCATCATTGGTATCAGTGGGAGGAATAGTGTCCCATCATTGGTATCAGTGGGAGGAATAGTGTCCCATCATTGGTATCAGTGGGAGGAATAGTGCCCCATTGTTGGTTTCAGTGGGAGGAATAGTGTCCCATCATTGGTATCAGTGGGAGGAATAGTGCCTCACCATTGGTATCAGTGGGAGGAATAGTGCCCCACCATTGGTATCAGTGGGAGGAATAGTGCCCCATTGTTGGTTTCAGTGGGAGGAATAGTGTCCCATCATTGGTATCAGTGGGAGGAATAGTGTCCCATCATTGGTATCAGTGGAAGGAATAGTGCCCTGCCGTTGGTGTCAGTGAGAGGAATGGTGTACTATCATTGATATCAGTGGGAGGGAATATTGACCCATCATTGGTATCAGTGGGAGAAATAGTGCCCCATTGTTGGTATTAGTGGGAGGAATAGTGTCCCATCATTGGTATCAGTGGGAGGAATAGTGCCTCACCATTGGTATCAGTGGGAGGAATAGTGTCCCATCATTGGTATCAGTGGGAGGAATAGTGCCCCATTGTTGGTTTCAGTGGGAGGAATAGTGTCCCATCATTGGTATCAGTGGGAGGAATAGTGCCTCACCATTGGTATCAGTGGGAGGAATAGTGCCCCACCATTGGTATCAGTGGGAGGAATAGTGCCCCATTGTTGGTTTCAGTGGGAGGAATAGTGTCCCATCATTGGTATCAGTGGGAGGAATAGTGTCCCATCATTGGTATCAGTGGAAGGAATAGTGCCCTGCCGTTGGTGTCAGTGAGAGGAATGGTGTACTATCATTGATATCAGTGGGAGGGAATATTGACCCATCATTGGTATCAGTGGGAGAAATAGTGCCCCATTGTTGGTATTAGTGGGAGGAATAGTGTCCCATCATTGGTATCAGTGGGAGGAATAGTGCCTCACCATTGGTATCAGTGGGAGGAATAGTGTCCCATCATTGGTATCAGTGGGAGGAATAGTGCCCCATTGTTGGTTTCAGTGGGAGGAATAGTGTCCCATCATTGGTATCAGTGGGAGGAATAGTGCCTCACCATTGGTATCAGTGGGAGGAATAGTGCCCCACCATTGGTATCAGTGGGAGGAATAGTGCCCCATTGTTGGTTTCAGTGGGAGGAATAGTGTCCCATCATTGGTAACAGTGGGAGGAATAGTGTCCCATCATTGGTATCAGTGGGAGGAATAGTGCTCCACCACTGGTATCAGTGGGAGGAATAGTGCCCCATTGTTGGTTTCAGTGGGAGGCATAGTGTCCCATCATTGGTATCAGTGGGGGGAATAGGGCCCCATCATTGTTATCAGTGGGAGGAATAGTGACCCATCATTGGTATCAGTGGGAGGAATAGGGCCCATCATTGGTATCAGGAGGAGGATTAGTGACTCATCATCAGTGGAAAGAATAGTGCTCCATTGTTGGTGTCAGTGGAAGAAATAGTACCGCATTGTTGGTGTCAGTGGGTGGAATAGATCCCAATTGTTGGTATCAGTTTTAGGAATAGTGCCCCATCGTTGGTATCAATGGGAGAAATAGTTCCCCTGTTCTTGATGTCACCACCAGGAATTATGCCCCATTGTTGGTTACAGTGGAAGGAATATTGTCTTGTATCAGTGGGAGGAAAAGTGCCCCAAGGGCCAGATAAAGGCAAGCAAAGGGCCACATCTGGCCCCTGGGCCACAGTTTGGAGACCACCGGTATATTACAACTTCCCCCTGGTGAACAAGGATTCTAGCACAGTACTGGCTGAACCTGTTCAGTGTAACTGCAGCCATATTTTCTCCACCCAGGCAGCCAAGTGCAGTGTACGGCCTGTCATTTACACGAATGGTTGTTCGCCACTGTACTTGTGAATACGACGATGCAATCGTAAACACAAAGTACAGAGTACGAACATTTGCAAAAAATAGAAATGTTTTTATTTTATGCCAACACCAGTACGCTGTACTTGTGTTTGCAAAAGCACCGTATACACGAGTACAACGACACGCAGCCATTCATCTCAATGACAGGCGATACGCTACACCTGGCTGCCCAGACGGATGAAATATTACTGCAGTTACTCCAAATGGGCTCAGCCGACCTGTGTGTGGAAGCCCCAAAAAGGAATGCTGACATGTCGCTGCACTTGCTCTGTACTGTGTACAACACATAGCAATACAACACAGGCACATGTATAAATGCCTGCGTACATTCCTTTCACATTACTTCATGAAAAAAATAAATCATGCAATCCTTAGATGATCTGTTAAAAGAGTCACGATTTACTGTACAGTTCAGGAAACATCTACAGGAAGACGGATCACAGATTATATCTGTTCTCCAGCACGTCTGCTGCCTCCAAAAATGTCTAAATAGAAATAAGCAAACCTCTTTTTTTGCTTGTTGTTGGCCCTATTCTGCCATTTCAATCTATTCCTGGGAATGTTAATGAAAGCTAAGTACAAAGGGAAGCAGCAATATTAAAAATAAGCATCACCAGATACAAAGCCGTAGAACAGCTCAAGCTGCAGCAAAGACATGTTCTTCTAGTCTCATTAATAATGCTCTCTGTGTACAGGAAATGTTTGGAATCCCCTCTCTGAGATCAAATACGCCAAAAGGAAACCGTGTAGTAAAGCGTTTTAAGTCATAATTGTTATTTCGTTTGCTCTTTTTATATAAAACTAGGAACCTAAAAAAATATGTTGTGAAAGCTATAATATACTGCAGTTATAGTCTTACATAAAATAATAAACACAAAAAAAAATGGAAGAATATTAAATATGAATTCCCGGAAAAAGCAAATATTTTCTTAAAGTGATTCTAAAGGCATTTTTTTTAAATATTTAAAAACATGTTATACTTACCTGCTCTGTGTAATGGTTTTGCATCCTTCTCTTCTTGGGTCCCCCACAGGCGCTCCTGGTTTCTCCCCTCTGCTGAGTGCCTCCACAGCAAGCTGCTTACTCTGGGGGCACTTGTGCATGCTCGCTCCTGAGCCAGCTCTGTGTGTTTATTGGCACACTAAAACTGAAGAGTGCAAAATCTGGTGCAGCTGTGCATGGTAGCCAATCAGCTTCTAACTTCAGCTTTTGAATTAACCACTTGCTTACTGGGCACTGAAACCCCCTTCCTGCCCAGGCCAATTTTTAGCTTTCAGTGCTGTTACTCTTTGAATGACATATGCGCGGTCATGCAACACTCTACCAAATGAATTTTTTATTATTTTTTCCCCACAAATAGAACTTTCTTTTGATGGTATTTAACCACTTCAATACGGGGTACTAATACACCCTTCCTGCCCAGACCAATTTTCAGCTTTCAGCGCTCTCGCAATTTGAATCACAATTACTCAGTCATGCAACACTGTATTGTTTTCACACAAATAGAGCTTTCTTTTGGTGGTATTTAATCCCCACTGGGTTTTTTATTTTTTGCAATATAAGTAAAAAAAGAGCAACAATTTTAAAAAGTAGTTTCTATTATAATATTTTGCAAATAAGTAATTTTTGTTCATAAATTTGAGCCAAAATTTATACTGCTACATAACTTTGGTAAAAAATAACCCAAATTAGTGTATGTTTTTTGGTCTGTGTGAAAAGTTATAGAGTCTACAGGCTATGATGCAAATTATTAAAATTTGATCACATCTGGTGTACTGACGGCCTATCTAATTTCTTGAGGCCCTGGAACTTCAGGACAGTACAAATACCCCCCAAATAACTCCTTTTTGGAAAGTAGAGTCCAAGGTATTTAGTAAGAGGCATGGTGAGTTTTTTGAAGTTGTAATTTTTTTCCCACAATTCTTGGGAAAATTTTTTTTTTTACACAAAATTGTCATAATAAGTTATTTCTCACACACAGCATAAGCATACTTCCAATTACACCCCAAAATACATTCTGCTTTTCTTCCTGAGTATGATACCACGTGCGTGAGACTTTTACACAGCTTGGCCACATGCAGAGGCCCAACATTCAAGCAGCACCATCAGGCGTTCTAGGAGCATAAATTACACATCTAATTTCATTCCTTCCTATCACACTTTTGAAGGTCCTGGAGCACCAGGACAATGGAATTACCCACAAAATCACCTCATTTTGGAAAGCAAACACCCCAACGTATAATGTATGAGGCATAATGAGTCTTATGAACATGGCATTTTTTCCACAAGTTTTTGGAAAATGCGGAAAGAAAATTAAAACATATTTTTTCTTACACAAAGTTGTGAATTTATAAGATTTTTCTAACACATAACATGTACGTAGCAAATATTACCCCCCAAAATACATTCTGCTACTCGTCCTGAGTATGGCAATACCACGTGTGAGACTTTTACACAGCCTGGCCACATAGAGAGGCCCAACATGCAGGGAGCACCATCAGTTCTAGGAGCATAAATTACACATTTAGTTTCCTGACAACCTTTCACACTTTTGAAGGTCCTGGAGCACCAGGACAATGGAAACACCCACAAAATTACCACATTTTGAAAAGCAAACACTCCAACGTATATTCTATGAGGCATGGGCTGGTGACAGGTACTCGGGTACACTGATGAGTTGCTGACAGGTACTCGGGTACTCTGATGAGCTGGTGACAGGTACTCGGGTACACTGATGAGCTGGTGACAGGTACTCGGGTACTCTGATGAGCTGGTGACAGGTACTCTGGTACTCTGATGCTGGTGACAGGTACTCTGGGGCTTCTGACAGGTACTCTGATGGGCTGGTGACAGGTACTCTGATGGGCTGTGACAGGTACTCTGATGGGTTGTGACAGGTACTCTTTATTTGTGGGGCAATCGGGAGGCAGATCGCTGTACTGTATAACATTTGAGTCTGGCAGAGATTTTAAGGGGAACTGCACGCCAAAATGTATAAAAAAATTGGAGTGGGGTCCCCCCAAAATCCATATCAGACCCTTATCCGAGCAAGCAGCCTGGCAGGCCAGGAAAGGGAGGAGGACAAGTAAGCGCCCCCCCCCCCTCCTGAACCATACCAGGCCACTTGCCCTCAACATGAGGAGGGTGCCATGTTGATAGGGACAAGAGCCTCTTCCTGACAACCCTGGCCGGTGGTTGTCGAGGTCTGCGCGTGGGGGGCTTATCGGAATCTGGAAGCCCCCCTTTAACCAAAAAGAAGTATCAAAAAGTAAAAATCACAACAGACAGTTTTTGACAATTCCTTTATTAAAAAAGAAAAAAAAATGCCCCGTGATGTCCATCCATCTGTAATCACACTGCCCGATGGACCTAAAAAATAGAAAAAATGTAAAAAGCTCCGCTTCCATGGGAGGCATCCCGGTGACTGCTGTCTCTTGGCTTTAACAACTCCTATATAGGCAAGGGCAGGGCCACCCGGTGACGTAACCGAGTGACCACACCCCTTCTGACATCATGTGACATCAGAGGGGGTGGGGTCATCCGGTTACATCAGTGGGTGGCCCCGCCACTGCCTATATAAGAGCTGTCAAAGCGAGAAGACAGCAGTCGCCGGGAGGCAGAGTTTTTTCTATTTTTCGGTCCGTTGGGCAGCGTGATTGAAGATAGATGAACATCGCGGGACACTTTTTTCTTGTTTTTTTCTTTGTTAATAAAGGAATTGTCAAAAACTCTCTCTTGTGGTTTTTACTTTGACACTTTTTTTGGTGAATGGGTAGGGGTACATTGTACCCGATATCCATTCATATGGGGGGGGGCAGGATCCGGGATCCAGATTCCGATAAGCACCCCCCTATAAGACCCTGACAACAAATGGCCAGGGTTGTCCGGGAGAGGCTCTTGTCCCCATTAACATGGGGACAAGGTGCTTTGGGGGGGACCCCAAAGCACCCTCCTCATGTTGAGGGCATGTGGCCTAGTATGGTTCGGGGGGGGGGGGCTCGCTTGTCCCATCCCTATCCTGACCTTTAGACTGGTCTGGTATGGATTTTGGCATGGAGTTCCCCTTAATATCCATACCAGACCCGAAGGGCCTGGTATGGACTGGGGGGGCCCTACACCTTTTTTTTTTCCTTGTTTTTTCATCTATATTGCCGGGAGTCGGCAATACACTACAGCCGCAAGCAAGTTTAAATGACATTTTTCCCTTTAGAAATGTCATTAATGCTGAGGCATGTTCTACACATTGCACAGATGCTCCACTTTACAGGCAGACTAAAAAGACCCCTCAGGCACGATATTTAAAGGAATATTTCATTTTTATTCTTTCACTTTAAGCATTACTAAAATCACTGCCCCTGAAAAAAAATAATTGTTTTAAAAACATTTTTTTGTATTGATACATGTCCCCTGGGGCAGTACCCAGGTCCCCATACACTTTTTATGGCATTAACTTGCATAGAAGCCTTTAAAATGAGCACTTTTGATTTTTCAATTTCGTGTTCCATAAACTTTAATAGAGTTTGCGTGTTCACTAGAACATTTTGCCTGTTCGTGGTGTTCTGGTGCGAACCGAACCGAGGGGGTGTTCAGCTCATCTCTCCTGCTGAGGGAGAAAGGAGAGAATATCAGGGAGATAAGATAAGAGACTCTCTGTAAGTTTGGCTATTTTGTGTCTCCCTGACAACAGAGTTTGTTCTGTCACCTCTTCTGCTTTTCTTTTCTCTCTCCCTAATCTGTGTTCTGTAAGCACAGTCTGTCATTTCTGCTGCTTCTTCTCCCCTCATCAGCAGTAAATCTTGAGGCTGTCAGCAGATAAGTCTGTAGTGACTCAATGATAATCGGCGCTGTGCCGAGAATACAGGACAACTTTGCATGTGCAGAGCAGGGTGAAACAGGACCTTACTGGATTTTAAACAGTATAGGCTCTTACAAGTGCATCTCTAAAAATGTGAATATCATCAAAAAGTTAATTTATTTGAGTAATTAAATTCAAAAAGTGAAACTCATATTATATAGATGCATTACACAGAGTGTGTTAAGAGTCTGTAATAGTGAACCCTTTGTAGATCGCCAACTCAGGGGTTCTCCAGTGCGTAGAGTCTAAACCCCAACCTGCTTCTTCACCAGAGCCCCTGATGGTGGGGATGGACTTGCAGCAAGCTGGAACCAGGTTGCGGCCCCCAGGTACGCCCAGCTGAGGATGCAGAGACCAAACACGTCTGCAGAATACAAGCAGCAGGAGACAACCCGAGGTCAGGACGATTAGCAAACAAGCATAGACGATAAACAAAGCCAGCGTCAGTACACAGGTAGTCGGATACACAAGCAACAAGAGCTCAGAGAACTGTGACGTTGCTCAGGCAAAGCGCATTGCGCTGAGCATGTGTATATATAGGGAAGCAAACAAGGAGGTGACCCAGGAAGTAAAAGAAGGGAAAAGGATATAATCCCACAGTGGAGAAGGTGACACCCAAATGTGAACAGAGAAGCCAAACACCACATGTGAAATGGAGTCACAGATCTGCAGTAAGGAGGTAAGAATTTCACAACAGAAATCTGCAGGCTAGACCGTGACAGAGTGATATATTTCATACATGTCTTTCTTTTTATTTCATTTTGATGATTATGACTTACAGCTAGTGAAAAACCAAAATTCAGTATCTCAGCAAATTAGAATATTGTGAAAAAGTTCATTATTGTCTCATAGGGGTGGATTTACTAAAGGCAAAAAGACTGCCCTCTGCAAGTGAAGTTGCTCCAGAGCTTAGTAAATGATGTTAGGCTTCACTTTGCAAAGAATACCCAATCACCTGCAAGAAAAAAAAACTGCATTTTTGCTTCCACATGATTGGATGATGGAAGTCAGCAGAGCTTCTACTCATTTAGTGAGCTCTGGAGCATTTTAGTAAATATAAACGGCTAAATACCTTTTCTCATCAGCAGTTATAGCAGTTTTGTGACTTCTATCAGTGTCTGGCCAAACACTGGTTAAAGCTTGTAAGATAAATTGTCATTCTCCTTTGACTGTCCTATGGGGCTGCAGGACCCCTGACTTTCTGTCTCGACAGTGCTGATTGGCCCTGTGCTGATCACCAGGACCCTCCCATGAAAAAAAAAAAAAAACTCTAGCAATACACACCAAACTGAGCATGTGCAGCATGCCCCCAAGGCTCTGTTCTATCAGGAGATGGATTGGGGACTGGGAGAAGAATGGGAAGATCAGAGAAGACAGGATCAAACAGCCTTTTTACACAATGCAGAGGATTAACCCCTTAGTTACACAGTGAGTATAACAAGCTTGCTTTACTGCATATACAGACTGATTTGACTGATGTGTTTTTTTTCTTGTGGTGCAGGTCCAGTCTGCAGCCTGAATAAGAACCAATGGTTCAAGAAAGGTTGACCGCACTCCCAGGTATGAAGCCGTGATAAATACTTTATTGAAGATAGAAATCCATCAAAATCCATCATCATATGCAGGCATGGCAAGATGTCTCATGGTGTCTTATGATGTATCTTGATGAATTTTTATCTTCAATAAAGTAATTACCACTGCTTCATCCAAGGAAGGTGGTCAACCTTTCTTGAACCATTTGGTTTTAGTAACACTTTAAGACACGGCCATAATCCTTCTCTCTCAATACTCATCTGTACAAAGTTTTGGTAATATGACTCGTGCATTTGAACATTAAAAACATACAATGAATGCACAGGTTTTTATGAAAAGGCAAACAACTTTTGATATTTTTTTTATTTGCCCTAACACAAATTTTCAAGGTGTGCCCCCCTCTTCAAGGTCCAAGCAGTACTAATACATGAAGTTTTAGTACAACCACCAAGCTAAAAACATTTGCGAACATAATCACAGTACAAACAAATAGAAACATTCACAATTTGTGCTATTTGTTTTCCTAGTTCATAAATCATTCAGTCCTCAAGGTATATGAAACAATGACGACAGTACAGAACTCTCCAAAAATGTCTTTCCTTGCTAATTGCATTGAAGCCTCGTACACAAGAACGTATTTTCCGCAGACAAAACCTCAGACTTTTGTCTAAAGGCATGTGCCTGGATTTTGTCTGGCATACAAACGGCAACAACAAACACGAATGTACTGACGTACTCCACTGTTTTTCAGCCCTTTAGCGCCACCCTTTGGGCTCCTTCTGCTAAAATGTAGAAGTTTGGTGAGTGTTTATTCACGCTTTTCATTTTGCGCTTTTTAGTTTGTGCTTTTAATTTCGTGCTTTTCAGTTCATTTCTGAACGGCCGTTCGTCAACCAGACATGTTGCGGAATCCGAGGAGATAACGTGTTATTTATTATTAGCCTTGGAGTTACTGCTTTGACCCAAGTTCAGTCCAGGAACAGGAGGAGGAGGAGTTCTTGGACCAAAAATTGGTTGCTTTATTAATCGTGACCAATTATGTCATATGCCTTTGCTGCGGGAGCTCCAGAAGAATCCAGATGATTTTTGGAATTATCTCCGGATGACGGACCCCTGCTTTCACCAGCTCTTGGAATTGTTGACCCCCTATATTAAGAAGCAGGACACATGCATGAGGCTTTTATTTTATTTTTTGGTTGAATAATGATTTGATTTGGTATATTTTCTATATTTTTGGATGAATGAATGAAGTTCTATTGGCAGATAGTGTGTCTAATTTTATTTGTTTTCTTTTTTTAATGCACAATAAAAACATTGTGGAGAATAATACTTGGCTATGTGTTTTTCGTCAAATGACAGTTTGGGAGTAGGCAGTTACATTTAAAAAAATAAAATGTAAGATTATTATTATTTTTTCAGTTACTTATATAGCGCTGTCAATTTACGCAGCGCTTTACAGATACATTGTACATTCACATCAGTCCCTACCCTCAAGGAGCTTACAATCTAAGGTCCCTAACTCACATTCATACATACTAGGGACAATTTAGACAGGATCCAATTAACCTACCAGCATGTCTTTGGAGTGTGGGAGGAAACCGGAGTACCCAGAGGAAACCCACGCAGACACAGGGAGAACATGCAAACTCCAGGCAGGTAGTGTCATGGTTGGGATTCGAACCAGCGACCCTTCTTACTGCTAGGCGAAAGTGCTACCCACTACACCACTGTGCCGCCAAATTAACAAGGGACACCAACATAGTTGTATCTTTGATCTTAAAAACTACGGGATAATGGTGTTGTGGTAACTTGCACCAAAATAAAAATAACAAGCATAATAATATTATTCTTGATATCACTAGAAAAAAAAAGCCCTTGAAAATTTGTTTGCAATAACTCCATCAGTATCACCAGCAAAGCAGCTTCATTATTATCCCATTAAAGGATCACTAAAGATATATATATATATTTTTTTTTAAAAACAAACATGTTATACTTACCTCCACTGTGCAGCTCGTTTTGCACAGAGTGGCCCCGAACCTGGTCTTCTGGGGTCCCTCAGCGGCTGTCTCGGCTCCCCCCCCCCCCGCAAGGACTCAACAGCTTCGTGCGAGCTCCCTTGCATGGTGTTGAGTGTTTGCGGGCGCGCTCCCATGATGCAGCCAGCGGCCATAGCCGCTCACTGTATCACTCAGCCCCGCCCCCCGGCACGCCGCATCATTGGATGTGATTGACAGCAGTGCGAGCCAATGGCTGAGCTGCTTTCAATCCATCCACTCTAGCCAATCAACGGCTAGGCTGAGCGGCGAAGAGGATGTCAGGGGCGAGCACGGGACTTTTGAGGGGTCAGGTAAGTAAAACGGGGGGTTGGGGGGGGGTGGTATTGTTGGATGTTTTTTCACCTTAATGCATAGAATGCATTAAGGTGAAAAATCTTTTACCTTTACAACCCCTTTAAAGAAGAAGAGAATGTGCGTTGCATTTGGAGAATTCATAATTTGCCACATCACGAATGTTAATTCTCCATTACGCTAGTTTACAAGACCAACCGCTTCTGGCTCGTCCTTGCTTCCGAGCATGCGTGTTTGCACTTTTGTCCGATGGACTTGTGTACACACGCTCGGAAAATCCGACAACAGACATTTGTCCGCGGAAAATTTTAAACCTGTTATCTAACATTTGTCCGCGGAAAATCCGACAACAATTGTTCAATGGAGCGTACAAACAGTCGGATTTTCCTCCAACAGCCTGTCATCACACATTTCCCCTTCGGAAAATCCGATCATGTGTACGAGGCTTGACCCTCTCAGAAGTCTGCACAAAGCTGGAGCACTGTCCTTGGTTCTGCTATACTAAGGGCTCATTCAGATGAGAGGCGGGAGGTGATATGTCATCTCCTTACTCCATGTTTTATTCTTGAAAAGGCTAAACCACTACACCACAACTACCTGCAATGCAGAGCAGCTGCGAGGCTGCCCCGAAAAACACTACGAGATTTAATTTTTGCCGTTGTTATAATTCAAAGCATCTGAGCAGCTGCATAGCTTTCTTTGGGGCGGGGGGGGGGGGGGGGGTAAAATTATTGCCCAGCTGCCTGCTTTTATCACTCCCTGGCTACTGACAAGCCCTTGGGGGTACATATTTATAAAGCAATGAATTTGAAATTCACCAAGCATTCACAGGTAGTTAGTCATTCTCTGTAACTTAAAACACATGCACTAGGAAGATAAACCTGCAGTGAGTATTTGGTAAATGTAACATTAAAGTGGAACTCCACTCAAAAGGGGAAGCTCCGCTTATTTGCCCCCCCCCCCCCTGCTGCCACATTTGGTACTTTTCGGGGGAGCGGTACCTGTCAAAACCACTTCTGGCTCACTTTGCAGAGCCAAACTCATCCGGAAGTTTGGCCCCTCTGAGGTATTGCCACGATCGGTAAAGTGAGAGCAATAATTCTAGCCCTAGACCTTCTCTGTAACTCAAAACAACCTGCAGAATTTTTTAAACGTCGCCTATGGAGATTTTTAAGGGTAAAAGTTTGTCGCCATTCCACGAGCGGTCGCAATTTTGAAGCGTGACATTTTGGGTATCAGTTTACTCAGCGTAACATTATCTTTCACAATATAAAAAAAATTGGGCTTACTTTACTGTTGTCTTATTTTTTAATTCAAAAAAGTGTATTTTTAAAAAAATTAAAAAAGAATAAAAAAATAGGGTGTTAGAAAAAAAAAAATATACAATGTTTGGGGTTCTAAGTCATTATTTTATAGCAAAAAAAAAAAAAACAGTTTTTAACTTGTAAGCAACAAATCTCAGAAAGAGGCTCGGTCCTTAAGTGGTTAACATGTGTTAACACGATATATGCCAATGGACCTGCTTGATGTGTAGTGCCATTCATTGTGAATGGCATCCCAACAGAGTGGGGGTTATTTACTAAAACTGAAGAGTGTAACATCTGGTGCAGCTCTGCATAGTAACCAATCAGCTTCCAAATTTTTTTGTGAAAGCTCAGTTGACCAACCTGAAGTTAGAAGCTGATTGGCTACCATGCACAGCTGCACCAGATTGTGAGTGCTCCAGTTTTAGTAAATCTACCCCATTGTGTAGTAGAGCCCAATGCACAACACACATTGTGGTGTGCTGCATTTAAAAAAAAAGGGTAATGGATGTTTTTTTTTATCTGTCGCTGTGCATTTCATTAAAAATGGGCTGTGCATTGGCAGCCCATTTTTAATGAAATGACTTCCTTAACACAATGCACATTAATGTGCGTCATAATGCGCTTATGCATTAACACATTGCAACTGAACGGTTAAGTGTCAATTGGCCTTCACTGCTTTATAAATATGCCCATTAGCCTTTCATCACTTCAGAAAATAGGAAATACATCCAACGGGGGATGACAATACCATTTTCAGGTCTTTGAATTTCTGCTTGAGGCATTTTCCATTGAAATCGAAACACATTAATGAATGCATTCAGATGTGCATCAATGCACATCATAGCGGCCGTCAGTGCACCATGACGCAAAATGTGCAACCACACATGAATTTTGCCAAATTTCCACCCATCTAGACCCAACCAAGCCATTCAAGATTAGTTGATCTAGTAATCGACTTCTCTCGAACAGGGCTGCTGGTAAAAAAAAATTGGTTTCAGCGCATGCAACCAATCGGCTGCAGTCTACATCAGTGTATTCTGACAGCGGAGGAGTCCCGCTGTCAGAATAAAAAAGCATAGCGGGGAGGATTCCTCCATCCACTTCGATTGTGCAGATGGGGGGATCTTTTTTTTTGTCATCGGCCCGCTGACTGATGAAAAAACGTTCTATGTATGGTCACCTTTAGTTAATTCCAAGGAATGCTTACTCCACTCTTCTAAACATAAAAATATAGCAGATGCTGCTTCCAATTAACAAAAGGGTACCAGCAATAGGGCACAGGGATCAATTACCTGTTATGTGACAGACACAGCATAGAGAACAGGAGAGCTAGAGTTGCATGCTCCAATCTCTCTGCCCACCACTGTCCCCTGCTCAGCTCACAGCAGGAGGGAGGAGGAGGGTTGTTAAACCTCCAGGCTCTGCCCATGTACTGTAATCAATCACTGTACAGGCAGAGAGAGGGATATGAGCTGTGTAGCACCCTTCTAGGTAGGTGCATATGATAGTTAGCTAAGTGTTTGTGTAATTTAGTTTCCACACTCTGGTCAGGGTGGCTGTAATTTTTGGGTAAGATAATAGCATAATTTGGCTCACTGTCCTCAGTAAACTGTGATTTTTTAGTTTCAGTAGGTCTTCTCTGTATTCTCTCCTGCTGCCAGTCTGCTGGATAGCTCCTTCTGTATCCAGGTAACTTGATAAGTTATAAATATGGATGCAGCCCTGGCCTATCCCAGACAGGCAGGCTCTCATGGCATGCTGGGAGACTACATATATTCTGATTGCACACAAAGCTCTGGGGGCCTTTTCCCAGAGTGGATTAGTCCAGCCTGGGGGACACGCTGCCCTCCCAGACAGAAGCTGCTGTTGGTGAGGTCTCAGGAGGGCGACCTGAGGGAAGAAATGCTGAGACCCAGGTGCTAAGGAGAAGTTGACTGAGAAGAGCTGTCTGGCATCAATGGAAGGTGTCGCTTGGAAGATTGGAATTAGGCTACCTTCTGTCCTTGGGCCTTGTGAGTACAAACACTGAGAGATCTTTGGGACCTTGTGCTCTACCTCCCCCTCTGGTGTCTTATAGTGGGTCTGTTAAAGGGGATACCAGCTGGTGTCCTGAAGAGCTTTGTCCAGATAATCTTCTACCTAAAAGGACTCTGCTCTTGTGGCTCTAATTACTACTCAAGCTGAAGTCTACTGTTTCTTACAAGCCCTGACTTCATTATAGCTTGCCCAGAAAGGAATATCAAGTCCTCAGGTACACATAGTTCGTATCTTTGAAGTATCCCACCACTTCCCTCAACCCTATCCTAGTTCTCCAAAAATAAAAACCACAAAAACATCCCCTAGACCTGTCGAAGAAAGAGTGAATGAGCCTGTTGTGTGCCTGGCAGTGGTTTGGGAAGACCTGGTCAGTAATCCTGCAGCTCCTACGGGTGTAGCACTACAGCTGTCTGCAGACAGCTTTCATTCTGTACGTCAGGTCACACCTAGCGGGAATCTGCGTCAGTATTCCATATGGAAAACTGCCACACTCCTTCTCTTAATTAGGTGCAGACCTGTAATAGTTTTTATTTCACTCCGAAATAGAAATTGACGTGGGTGACACAGATAGATCTAGAGCAATGTGGTTAATGTGGTGCATACTTAGTTGATTCCCTGGAGTGTTTATATTTTACCATTATTTTAAACAAAGTGTCAAAGTATTTTCTAGTACCTTGATCACTACTGCATATTTACCCCACATGCCTCTAAATAGCAAATCACACACCTGCAACATCATTAGCGACAATGACAAAATCATACCAGGCCCCCTCTATTAATTTTTAAAGTGCTGTATTGTGCAGGATTAACAATGATCTGAAAGGAACATCTGTTGCCTGTCTGTGCATATCGTTTGGAGCCTCGTTAAGTCTGTTTGTTTTAAACTTGTCGGGTCCCCTCTTGTTTAAATAATATACAGCCTGTGACTGTAAATAGCTTGCAAGTATCAGATGAAAATGGCAGGAAAATCAGCAACCTTAATCAAGACAAGTATACAACACTCTACTCAAATGGCATTCGATTACAAGACACTTTTTGTTTCGTAGTGCTGCAGATTGTGAAGCCGATTGCTTTTCAAGTCACTGCTGGCTGTATACAATGTCAGACAATCTTCATAACACACACAGCATTTGTTTCCAAAGTAGGGGGAAAATATTTTAAAATCTTAACGATTCTATTTCTCAGAAGTTATTATTCCTATTACCTGGCAACAACTTGTTCAGATTTTAAAGAACCACTAAATTCTAAAATGAGCAATTTTAGCGACTACAAGACTACATATGTAAATGTTCCCACGCCCGTACATGAACTGAGATAAGGGACATTTATATAACCTTGGAGAAAATAAAAGGTATATGGCCTGGAACTGAGCGGAGCTAAGAGGAGGGCCAAAATGACTGGAGTGAGCAGAAGAGGCAGGTTGTACAATGGACTAGGGGGTTTATTTATGAAAATGGATGTCACTTGCTTCATTGGATGGTTGGGGGATCAAGGTTGGTTCCTTAGAATAAGGAGATGGGGCTGAACCTTTTGTTTGGCTTTAATCAGAGCTTTTACCAGCATTGGTGAGGTCTCTCCTAGCCTCTCTCCCCAGGACATACTGTTTTCTTTTGTTTTTGGTACGAACTGGTCGTTATGTTTGCCAGTCAAACAGTGGGAAGAGATCTCTGGGTCTTTGAAGGCAGTGCTGTCTTTAAATATCGGAGGACTATGGGTTGGGCCCATGTTGGGTATGGGTATCCCTTCCCAATAATAGGTTACATTGGTAACATTAACTTTACTAGATTGTATCTGGGAGTACAGAGCTGGTTCATTGTCCCAGAGGCGGTGTAGTAGCAGCTGGGGTCCTTTCCCTGGGTGGCAGATACAGACAGTTTTTTGTTGGGTTTATGGCTGCCTTCAAAAACCTTAAACCTGGTAGTATCAATTGCTGTTCTGTTAATGTGCTGATTGTATGTTATGCATCGATTGCATTATTCTCAAATGTTGTTTTAAATATCTTTTGTTGTGTTAAAATAAAGGGCTGCTATGGCCATTATCTCTTGCTTGGTCATTTGGGATGGGGGAGGTGTTGTATTTTGGATTGCTGGGTTTGGGATAATTGAGTCTTGGTACTCTGCGAATCCCTCAGTCACAGCAGTCACAAGAACATTTAGTTGTTGCCCAAAGAAACTGATCAGCCTTCATCTTTTTTTTTGGTCAATAAAACAAAGAATATGATTGGTTACTGGGGGCTGCATTTGGTTCAGGGAAAAGCAAAACCAAGTCATTCTTATGATCAATTTGGCTTTTTCAGGAAAGAAAAATGCTTCCTGAATCCACAAAGCAGTCGAAACAATTCCCTGGATTAAAATATTATTGCCCTTTTAAAAAATCTTTGATACCTTTATAGACATGAATGTGGTCTGTGTTCTTTAAAGCTTAACTCAGTGCAGAAAGGTGTATTTATTATTTAGTAGGTCAGTTCTAACTTGAACAAATACTGGTATATACTTGTTGTTTATTGCTGAAGTTTAACATTAAAGTAATATTAAAGGCAAAAAAACAAAAAAAAACAAAAACAAACATGTAATACTTACCTGCTCTGTGCAGCGATTTTGCACCAAGCAGCCTTGATCCACCTCTTCTCGGGTCCCTGCCAGTGCAACTGGCCTTTCCCTACTGTCGAGTGGTCCCAGAGCAAGCAGCTTGCTCTGGGGCACCCAAGCAGGTGCACCCCTAAGCCACTGCATTACGTGTTCGTTCAGACACAGAGCCACGGCTTGGCCCGCCCCCTCTCTCTCCTCATTGGCTCACAGGCTGTGATTGACAGCAGCAGGGAGCCAATGGTTCCCGCTGCTGTCTCAGCCAATGAGGTGGGAAAGTCCCCAAAGAACAGATGCTCTCGTGTGCATCGCTGGATCGAGGGAGCTCAGCCTTTAGAACCACTTTAATACAAATTCTGTTCTCTACAACCTGTGTAGGAAAAATACTTACCTCAGACCCTGATATCCAGATGATCCCTAAAGGAATCAGTGACATCCCTGTGGTTTTGGTGCACTGGGGGCTTCCAGAGAAGGATCTTGCATTTTTTTGCAATGTCTGCTTTAACAAAGAGACTATGGTATTAAGTAAAATTCTATTAGCAGTGGCTAAACATTTAGGATTTTGCCTACTGTCAATGCATCCAGAAAACCTCCACATTATTAATATGCCATGCCCCCTTCAATGTGCATCAAAACCAAAGTGGTTATTTTCCATTGGCTGTGCTCCTGCCAACCTGTTTCTAACACCCTCGTAAGGATCATAAGATGCTAAAGAACCCCAAATCCCTCAATGCCAGGAAGCATTAGAAGGCAGTGTCTCATACATTTCTGCTTCTTTTTTGCCTTTAACCACATGCTGACCGGGCCATAGCCGAAAGACGGCTAGAGCGCGGTCGGCTTATTCTGGGAGGACGACCTTACAGAATCGCCCTAGGGCGCGCACAAGGGAATATCTGTGACCGTCACGGAACAGGGTAAAGGGCCAATGACAGCGGCCCTTTACCACGTGATTGCTCCGTCCCATGACGGAACGATCACTTGTCAACAAACCAGAGCTTGTCCGGTACAGCTCCTCGCACCGATTGGTACAGTGTGCGAGGAGATCAGGGAGCCAGGTGCAGCAGCGCTGTGGGCTGTCTCTGGAGTGCCCACAGTACTGACCTGTGCCCATCCATGCTTCATATGTGCTCATATGTGCCCATACAAACCTCATATGTGGCCATCCATGCTCCACCTGTGCCCATGCATGCTACATATGTGCCCATCCATGCTCCACCTGTGCCCATGCATGCTACATATGTGCCCATCCATGCTCCACCTGTGCCCATGCATGCTAAATATGTGCCCTTCCATGCTCCATCCATGCCTGGCTCATCTGTGCTCCATCCATCCCTGGCTCATCCGTGCTTATCCATGCTCAATCCCTGGCTCATCCATGCTCCAACCATGCTCATCCATGTTTATCCATGCTCCATCCATGCTCATCTATGGCTCATTCATGGTCATCCATGCCTCATCTGTGCTCATCCATGCCACAGCAGTGCTCATCCTTGCCACAGCCATGCCACATCAGTTCTCATCCATGGTGCATCCTTGCCGCTACAGTGCCCATCAATGTCTCACAAAAGTGTAATAGGTAGTCAAATTAGATTTGTGTATGATAAGTGATAAGTGTATGTCTCCGATGGTGCTCCCTGCATGCTGGGCCTCTGTATGTGGCCAGGCTGTGGAAAAGTCTCCCACATGTGGTATCGCCATACTCAGGAGGAGTAGCAGAATATATTTTAGGGTGTCATTTTCCTATGTACATGCTATATGTTAGAAATATCTTATAAATGAGCAACTTTCTGTAAAAAAAATGTGTTTTCATTTTCTTTCCACATTTTCCAAAAACTGACACATTCAAAAGACTCATTATGCCTTATAGAATATACGTTGCAGTGTTTACTTTCCAAAATGGGGTCATTTTGTGGACGTTTCCATTGTCCTGGTGCTCCAGGGCCTTCAAAAGTGTAAGAGGTAGTCAAAAAATGAAATGTGTAATTTATGTCCCTAGAACGCCTGACGTTGCTCCCTGCATGTTGGTCCTCTGTATGAGGCCAGGCTGTGTAAAAGTCTCACATGTGTGGTATCGCCATACTCAGGAGCAGTAGTAGAATGTGTTTTGGGGTATAGTTTGTGGTATGCATATGCTGTGTGAGAGAAATAACCTGTTAATATGACAATTCTGTGGGAAAAAAAAAGAAAAAAAAAATCTTCATGTTGCAAAGAATTGTGGGAAAAAATTACAACTTCAAAAAACTCACAATGCTTCTTACTAAATATCTTGGAATGTCTACTTTCCAAAAAGGGGTTATTTGGGGGGTATTTGTACTTTCCCTGGCTTGTTAGTGTCTCAAGAAATGAGATAGGCCGTCAATACATCAGGAGTGATCAGGTGTGATCAATTTTCAGTGATTGGCACCATAGATTGTAGACTACAACTTTCACACAGACCAAATAATATACACTGATTTGGGTTATTTTTACCAAAGATATGTGGAAGTATAAATTTTGACCAAAATTTATGAAGAAAAATGACTAATTTGCTAAATTTTATAACCGAAACAAAGAAAAATGCTTTTTTTTTTTACAAATTTTTTGGTCTTTTTTCATTTATAGCTCAAAAAATAAAAAATCCAGTGTTGATCAAATACCACCAAAAGAAAGCTCTATTTGTGTGAAAAAAAGGACAAAAAAATCTTATGGGTAGCATGTTGCCTGACTGAGTAATTGTCATTCAATATGTGAGAGCACTGAAAGCTGAAAATTGGTCTGGTTGGGAAGGGGGTTTAAGTGCCCAGTGGTCAAGTGGTTAAAAGCATGCTGGTATTCATGATAAGAAGTAAGAACTACAATTTTATTGTTTTTAATGTATATGTTTTCACAAATGTAAAGTGGTGCAGTAAAACAGGGTTCTCCAAGTCAAGGATTAATTATCTGACCACGATTCATTGATGTACTACTGTCTGAATAGCCCAACAGTGTTCTGAAGTAAGGTTTGCTGCATTTCTAAATCACCTACCAGCAAGTAGAACTTTTGTTCTTGAGATGTTAAACTGCGGTATTATCCAGCAATAACAATATTTAATTACGACTCAGTAAAAAAACATCCCTCGAGCGCTTTACAAACTTTGAAAGGCTGTGTGAAATTACTAACGCTTATAGAGGATTCAAGAAGTGCTTGTATTGTAATACAAAAAGCCTGCTGAAAGGCTACATTGAGAATCCTTTGTCTTTCTCATCTGAACACAATTTCGAGGTTGAAAACTAGTTGAGTTATAAAAAATAAAAGAAAAACAATACTATAATGTAATATAAGGCTAGAAGCCAAAAACACACACAGTGTATGTGTGTGTATAATATCTATCTATCTATCTATCTATCTATCTATCTATCTATCTATCTATCTATAGATATATATATATATATATATCTATATATATATAGATATATATATATATATATATATACACACACACATACATATATATACACATGTTTACAGATATACTGTATATATATATATATATATATATATATATATATATATACACACAGGTGCAGTCTATTTGCTCCACTGTAGGTGGCACTCAACCGGAGCGGCATTGATCAAGAGGAACATGGCTCCTCTAAGGTTTCCTGGGTCACTAGGAAAGCTTTATGATTGGATGTTGCCAACCCATGTGACTCTGGCAGCCATCTTGGGTCAGGCAGAGCCAATTTGAGGTCCTGGTTCACAGGCTTGGCACACATTTCGCGTGTCGGTAGTGTAGGGACAGGTCACCTGACAGGGACAGTTATTAGCAGCAGGGAGAGGTTCCAGATGAGCAGGGAAAGGATAAGGACACACCATCCTTCCTGAACACCTCCCTATTTGGGCACAGACTGGTGAGGATGCATTCTGCCACTCAAGACAGATGCTGTCACGCCCGAGTGCTTTGCTACACATCACTGTTGCATTCTGTGAGTGTTTCCGGACGGGTGCCTTTCCGCCTGGCTGGATGTGTATTGCTGAATTTTAACATTAATACAAGTTCTGTTCTCTGCAACTGTACTGAGTGCTTACTGCCATCGCACCACGCTGCATCTCTCCACGTTTATATATACACCCAGGTACTGAAGGCAGGATTGTGAATGGTGTATATCGCCTAGGTTTCTCCTGGGTTTCTTACTGATATGGAAAAAACTAATTTTTTTGTTTTGTTAGATTCTTAATACGTCCTAAGTCATCCAACCAGGAGGCTTTGTAGAACTTTGGGTGGGATAAAGGCTATATTCCTAGATTCACAACTGGTAGCCTTATTAATAATCTTAGCTGTGCACAGGAATTTATTAATGCGAGTTGACTGGTGCTCAGGGCTCTCCCTCTCACACTTTTTCTCTCTCTCTCTTGCTTCTTCTGCTGTGGGTGCCTGTTGCTGGATGAAAAGGCTGACTGCTGACAAAACACTAAAAAGGTACAAGTGCTACCTGTTTGCTTTGAGCAGCCTGTTAGGGTCCTTTCACACTGGGGCGGTTTGCAGGCGCTATTGCGCTAATAATAGCACCTGCAAACCGACCCGAAAGTCCTGCTGCTTTAATTCCAGTGTGAAAGCCCCGAGAGCTTTCACACTGGAGCGATGCGCTGGCAGGACGGTAAAAAAAGTCCTGCCAGCAGCATCTTTGGAGCGGTGAAGGAGCGGAGTGTATACCGCTCCTTCACCGCTCCTGCCCATTGAAATCAATGGAACGGCGCGGCTATACCGCCGGCAAAGCACCTCTGCAGAGGCGCTTTGCGGTGGTTTTAACCCTTTCTCGGCCGCTAGTGGGGGGGTAAAACCCCCCGCTAGCGGCCGCATACCGACGGTAAAGCGCCGCTTACAATAGCAGCGCTTTACCGCCGACAACGCCCCCACCTCAGTGTGAAAGGACCCTTAAAGAGGCACTCAGTTAGGAAATGATTAGTTTAGTTAGGGGCTCAGACAAGCAGATGTTTTGTTTGTTTGTTTTTTGCTAGGGACTTGCTGTACAAAGCCCTTCTGTATTACAACTGTGTTTGTTTGCTGCTTTGCTGTATAAAAATGTAGGAAAAACCTTCTTGGACCCTTCCTAGGTGCCCCTGTCTTGTGCATGGTTTACTGGGCCGACCCATAATCGTCAGTGCGAAACTTGGTGCCAAAACCCTTGTTGGCAAAAACAGAGGTCAAACATTTCTTGTAGTTGGCCACCAGGTTTGCAGACATCTCAGGAGGAATGTTGTCCCACTTCTCTTTGCAGATTCTCTCCAAGTCATTAAGGTTTTGAGGTTGACGTTTGGTAACTCGAACCTTCAGCTCCCTCCACATATTTTATATGTGAATGTCCGTAATAACATACATAAACTATAGGAGTAAACATACACTATAAAACAGCGCTAATGTTGAGCAAAACTATATAAGAAATCATGCGGCCAACTACGCATAATAAGACAGAGAAGTAGAGAGTCCGTGAAGTGGTCAGAGGAATGTCCATAAGTGACAATACAGCCGTATCCCAGTGTGCGCCTTCCACCGGTCAATGAAATTTCACCCTGTGTTGACACTCTCCCCCTAGGGGTTCAGACTCACCAGATCTGCAAATCATAAAAGCCTCCAAGAGCAAAAAGATCTCCTCAACACCTCTCTCTCAATACCACTCCGGGGGGTTTTCAGGGGGGGTCACAACTCCACACAGATGAGTAAAAAAAAAGAAAAATGTGCACATAGCATAATTCTGTTTATTGAAGTCAAAACCCACAATCTTCAAGAAAACCCTTCAATCTATATACGTACATATAAAACAGTCAATCAAGCAAAATAAAGAAGGCTGCGTGTCACCATTCAAAAGATCAGCCGGCTCGGTGTCCAGGGGAACAAATCACTTCCTGGTTGTAGATCGGGCTGTGGTGGAACGCAAACCTCACTTCCGGCGTCGTGTAAGCCACGCCCTGACGCGTTTCGTCATATCCTGACTTCGACAGAGGGCGTGGCTACACGGCGTGATGGGAGGCTTATAACACCCACCCCAATCCTGACCGCCAATCACAAGGCAACAAGTCAGACGTCAGGCGCACGACGTCAGACCAGGAGTCAAGCGGTGGCTAAGCATAGGAACAGAGGAGGGGGCGTGTTTAGCCTCACTGCACATAACGAGTGGCAGTAACAATGTATTGGGATCCATGAGATGAGCGGTCGCTCATCACAAACGTCCACATAATGCACACTATTACAAAACCACTAGCCGGCATGCGTACTAATTAACATACGAGATGCCGCTACAATAGATAAAAATAGGTATGATTATACAAACAATAGATACAAACAGGCATGGATATGCGAACTACATTAGCACTAGGAGCAAATTAAACTAGTACTAGAAATCAACATAATATAATAGTAGCGGTACAACGACCACTTGCAAATCATAATTGCAAAACAGTATATATTAAAAGGAGCCATATTCATAAGAAAGTAAATAGATAAAAATAATACTGGTTAGTGTAAACCAAACATCATTATAAATCTGCATAAATGAAAATAAATGAATTGAAAACAATGACATATATCATACATATATAAAAATGTCATACTGAGGACCAGAATATGAATTAATAACTTAATATAGTCAAATTATTAATAATTAAGATTAGTAGAGTAATTGAAGAACTCTATATCAGAGATAAATATTGCTCATAAACCAACATTAAAATCATTAAAATTAAAATAATAAAAATTATAATAATAATAAAAATGATACTGATATTTACGAATCACTGATAAAACAATTGATGTCTAGGTCAACGTTTAACCCCTTTGGCGCCAAAGTGTCAGCCAAAAATATCCACTGGGTCTCTCTTTTAGAGAGATCACGGACCAGATTGGAACCCCTCCATTTTGGCTTAAGGTGGTCAATGCCCCAAAACTTAAGACCCGACGGGTCCTGGTTATGCACAAGCTTGAAATGCAGAGACACGTTGTGGTCTTTGAAGCCTAGTTTGATGTTGGCTATGTGTTCTGCAATTCTTACTCTTAGACGCCTTTTTGTGCGACCGATATACATCAAGTCGCACGGGCATTGAAGGGCATAGACCACATGTGACGTGTTGCATGTGATAAATTCATCAATGGCAAATTCTCTGCCATTGGAGGTCGACCTAAAATTCTCCACAGCTCTGAGAGGCCTGTTGACCTCTCTGCAAGCTCGACATCGTCTACAGCAAAAAAAGCCATTTCTATCCCAGAAAGTGGGCATCCTGGACGGAGGGTCCAGTACTTTCTGCACTATTTTGTCAGCAAAGCTAAGAGACTTTCTGTATATAAATCTGGGCCTCTCAGGCAAAGCAGAGTGAAGAACTCTATCCATCAGCAACACATGCCAGTGGGTCGAGATAATGTTTTCCACCTCCTTATATTGGGAGTGGAATGCTGATAGAAAGCTCCATTCATGGCTCTCTCTAGCCATTAAAGGTGGAGCTTCATCCAGCAGCGACGATCTTGGTTGGAGGGCTAATTCATGTATAATGGAATCAAGCATCACCTCTTGATACCCCTTCTCCATGAATTTTTTCTTTATAACCTGTGCTTGAATCAGAAAATCTGTATCATCCGAACAGTTCCTTTTTATTCTCGTTAGTTGTCCTTTAGGGATGTTCTTAAGCCACATCGGATGGTGGCCACTAGTGATGGGTAAGTAGCTGTTAGAATCAGTGGGTTTGAAATAAACTTTAGTTGCCAGACAATTCCCTTTCCTGAAGATGGTGACATCCAAAAAATGTATGTCACTCTGACTAGCCTCACTAGTCAATACAATGTTATTCGTATTAGAATTGAGTTCTCTCAAAAATTCATGGAGGCTGTCACTGGTACCATCCCAGATAAAGAATAAATCGTCAATATACCTCCTGTATAGCAAGAGTTGATGGCGGGCGACTGAAAAGATAGTTTTGTCCTCCCACTCACCCATGAATAAGTTTGCTATACTAGGGGCAAATTTTGCCCCCATAGCTACACCTCTGCACTGAGAATAAAACTGCCCATCAAACCAAAAGAAGTTATGGCCTAAACAGAAATCTAAGGCATTCCTAATAAAAACTTTGTGACTGTGCGACAGGTCGTCACGCTGGGATAGGGCCCAATTAAGGGCTAAAAGAGCATCGTCATGTTGGATCACTGAATAAAGTGAAGCAACATCCGCGGTTACCAGATACACTTCTTGTTTCCCTGTTAAGTCAATCTGCTGAAGAATTTGCAGAAGACTTTTAGTATCCTTAAGGAATGCCTTGGTGCATATAACACTGTCCTGTAGGAAATGGTCAAGGTATTGGCCCATACGAGATGTAATGGAACCGATCCCATTCACAATAGGCCTACCTGGAGGGTTATTAAGATCCTTATGTATCTTCGGTAGAGTGTAGATCGTGGGGATTCTACTACTACTCGGTACAAGATATTTTTTCTCTCGGTCAGATAGCACACCCGAAGCATATCCACTTTCAACCAGATTTCTCAAATCTTTCTCGTACTGTACAGTAGGATCTTTTGACAACTTCACATAAGTATTGCTATCATTGAGCATTTCAGTAAGTTGATCATGATAAAACTGTTTATCTAAAATCACTACTCCTCCTCCTTTATCGGCAGGCCTGATGACAATTTCCTTCCTTTTCTCCAGCATAGTAATTCCATCCACAACAGTTTTATCATGATCAACTTACTGAAATGCTCAATGATAGCAATACTTATGTGAAGTTGTCAAAAGATCCTACTGTACAGTACGAGAAAGATTTGAGAAATCTGGTTGAAAGTGGATATGCTTCGGGTGTGCTATCTGACCGAGAGAAAAAATATCTTGTACCGAGTAGTAGTAGAATCCCCACGATCTACACTCTACCGAAGATACATAAGGATCTTAATAACCCTCCAGGTAGGCCTATTGTGAATGGGATCGGTTCCATTACATCTCGTATGGGCCAATACCTTGACCATTTCCTACAGGACAGTGTTATATGCACCAAGGCATTCCTTAAGGATACTAAAAGTCTTCTGCAAATTCTTCAGCAGATTGACTTAACAGGGAAACAAGAAGTGTATCTGGTAACCGCGGATGTTGCTTCACTTTATTCAGTGATCCAACATGACGATGCTCTTTTAGCCCTTAATTGGGCCCTATCCCAGCGTGACGACCTGTCGCACAGTCACAAAGTTTTTATTAGGAATGCCTTAGATTTCTGTTTAGGCCATAACTTCTTTTGGTTTGATGGGCAGTTTTATTCTCAGTGCAGAGGTGTAGCTATGGGGGCAAAATTTGCCCCTAGTATAGCAAACTTATTCATGGGTGAGTGGGAGGACAAAACTATCTTTTCAGTCGCCCGCCATCAACTCTTGCTATACAGGAGGTATATTGACGATTTATTCTTTATCTGGGATGGTACCAGTGACAGCCTCCATGAATTTTTGAGAGAACTCAATTCTAATACGAATAACATTGTATTGACTAGTGAGGCTAGTCAGAGTGACATACATTTTTTGGATGTCACCATCTTCAGGAAAGGGAATTGTCTGGCAACTAAAGTTTATTTCAAACCCACTGATTCTAACAGCTACTTACCCATCACTAGTGGCCACCATCCGATGTGGCTTAAGAACATCCCTAAAGGACAACTAACGAGAATAAAAAGGAACTGTTCGGATGATACAGATTTTCTGATTCAAGCACAGGTTATAAAGAAAAAATTCATGGAGAAGGGGTATCAAGAGGTGATGCTTGATTCCATTATACATGAATTAGCCCTCCAACCAAGATCGTCGCTGCTGGATGAAGCTCCACCTTTAATGGCTAGAGAGAGCCATGAATGGAGCTTTCTATCAGCATTCCACTCCCAATATAAGGAGGTGGAAAACATTATCTCGACCCACTGGCATGTGTTGCTGATGGATAGAGTTCTTCACTCTGCTTTGCCTGAGAGGCCCAGATTTATATACAGAAAGTCTCTTAGCTTTGCTGACAAAATAGTGCAGAAAGTACTGGACCCTCCGTCCAGGATGCCCACTTTCTGGGATAGAAATGGCTTTTTTTGCTGTAGACGATGTCGAGCTTGCAGAGAGGTCAACAGGCCTCTCAGAGCTGTGGAGAATTTTAGGTCGACCTCCAATGGCAGAGAATTTGCCATTGATGAATTTATCACATGCAACACGTCACATGTGGTCTATGCCCTTCAATGCCCGTGCGACTTGATGTATATCGGTCGCACAAAAAGGCGTCTAAGAGTAAGAATTGCAGAACACATAGCCAACATCAAACTAGGCTTCAAAGACCACAACGTGTCTCTGCATTTCAAGCTTGTGCATAACCAGGACCCGTCGGGTCTTAAGTTTTGGGGCATTGACCACCTTAAGCCAAAATGGAGGGGTTCCAATCTGGTCCGTGATCTCTCTAAAAGAGAGACCCAGTGGATATTTTTGGCTGACACTTTGGCGCCAAAGGGGTTAAACGTTGACCTAGACATCAATTGTTTTATCAGTGATTCGTAAATATCAGTATCATTTTTATTATTATTATAATTTTTATTATTTTAATTTTAATGATTTTAATGTTGGTTTATGAGCAATATTTATCTCTGATATAGAGTTCTTCAATTACTCTACTAATCTTAATTATTAATAATTTGACTATATTAAGTTATTAATTCATATTCTGGTCCTCAGTATGACATTTTTATATATGTATGATATATGTCATTGTTTTCAATTCATTTATTTTCATTTATGCAGATTTATAATGATGTTTGGTTTACACTAACCAGTATTATTTTTATCTATTTACTTTCTTATGAATATGGCTCCTTTTAATATATACTGTTTTGCAATTATGATTTGCAAGTGGTCGTTGTACCGCTACTATTATATTATGTTGATTTCTAGTACTAGTTTAATTTGCTCCTAGTGCTAATGTAGTTCGCATATCCATGCCTGTTTGTATCTATTGTTTGTATAATCATACCTATTTTTATCTATTGTAGCGGCATCTCGTATGTTAATTAGTACGCATGCCGGCTAGTGGTTTTGTAATAGTGTGCATTATGTGGACGTTTGTGATGAGCGACCGCTCATCTCATGGATCCCAATACATTGTTACTGCCACTCGTTATGTGCAGTGAGGCTAAACACGCCCCCTCCTCTGTTCCTATGCTTAGCCACCGCTTGACTCCTGGTCTGACGTCGTGCGCCTGACGTCTGACTTGTTGCCTTGTGATTGGCGGTCAGGATTGGGGCGGGTGTTATAAGCCTCCTATCACGCCGTGTAGCCACGCCCTCTGTCGAAGTCAGGATATGACGAAACGCGTCAGGGCGTGGCTTACACGACGCCGGAAGTGAGGTTTGCGTTCCACCACAGCCCGATCTACAACCAGGAAGTGATTTGTTCCCCTGGACACCGAGCCGGCTGATCTTTTGAATGGTGACACGCAGCCTTCTTTATTTTGCTTGATTGACTGTTTTATATGTACGTATATAGATTGAAGGGTTTTCTTGAAGATTGTGGGTTTTGACTTCAATAAACAGAATTATGCTATGTGCACATTTTTCTTTTTTTTTACTCATCTGTGTGGAGTTGTGACCCCCCCTGAAAACCCCCCGGAGTGGTATTGAGAGAGAGGTGTTGAGGAGATCTTTTTGCTCTTGGAGGCTTTTATGATTTGCAGATCTGGTGAGTCTGAACCCCTAGGGGGAGAGTGTCAACACAGGGTGAAATTTCATTGACCGGTGGAAGGCGCACACTGGGATACGGCTGTATTGTCACTTATGGACATTCCTCTGACCACTTCACGGACTCTCTACTTCTCTGTCTTATTATGCGTAGTTGGCCGCATGATTTCTTATATAGTTTTGCTCAACATTAGCGCTGTTTTATAGTGTATGTTTACTCCTATAGTTTATGTATGTTATTACGGACATTCTCATGTTATAATTTTAAAACGGCTGCTGCCTTTTAAGTATTCAGTTTAGATACTGTAAGTCTTTTTATCCTTTATATATTTCAGTTTGTAGTTCTATCTCTGTTAAAACATTAGCTTATCCATTTGGCGCTGAGTGGTGTGCTGCAGGCCTGAGCAAACCTATCCCCATATATTTTATATGTGATTAAGGACTGGGGACTGGCTAGGCCACTCCAGGACCTTAATGTGTTTCTTCTCGAGCCACTCCTTTGTTGCCTTGGCTGTGTGTTTTGGGTCATTGTCATGCTGGAATACCCATCCATGACCCATTTTCAATGCCCTGGTTGAGGGAAGGAGGTTCTTATCCATGATTTGACGGTACATGGCCCCGTCCATCGTCCCTTTGATGCAGTGAAGTTGTAATGTCCCCATAGCAGAAAACACCCAGTTTTTTAGGCGGACCTGAACAGATGCTCCATAGACCACCATGGAGCGTCAGATGTCAGCGGTGACATGTCTGCTGACATCCGACCCGCTCTGATCCGAAAAAGTGTGACGGAGGAAAAGCCTACTTTTCCATCCGTCTGCAGATCGGATCGGGTGACGACGGACTCTATAGGGGATCCGATTATCAATACTCTTTTTTAATGTCATGTGACAGTGGACTGTGTCAGTAGTTTTTTATTTATTTATTTATTTCAAATTGAATTTTTTACAATTTATTTGTGTTTTGTTTTTTTCTTACAATGCTTTTTTTTGGAGGGGGGAGTGGATGGTGTCAGTGTTTGATTTATTTTATTTTTTTTACAATTTTACCTTTTAAATATTTATTACAATTTATTATTATTATTATTATTATGTATTTTTTATCAGCCCTGTTGGGGGGGGGGGGCTTTGGTGAAATATCAGGGGTCTAAGCCTGACATCTCCCCTTTGAGACAGAGAAAGGGACAGAGGACACAGATTCCCCAGTCCCTTTCTCTGCAGCCTCAGCTGCACTGCAAATGAATGGACAGGGGACAGTGGCTCCTGTTCATTCATAAACTAAAGCATCGTAAACACAGTTGACGATGCTCAGTTATGAATGGACAGTCAGTGATCCTGACAGATCCAGGACATGGAGGGGGACTGGAGGAGCACTGAGGACACGGAGGGGGACTGGAGGAGCACAGAAAGGGGAACCGGAGGAGCACACAGAGGACGACACGGAGAAAGACACAGGGGACAGTCAGGGGTGATCGGTGCGGTGGTGGGGGGAGTTACAAGCACAGATCTCCCTGTATAGATTTCAATAAAACAGCTGAAAGCCGCGGGGGGGGGGGGGGAGCAGCTGTCAGCTGCTTTATTGAAATCTATACAGGGAGATCGGTGCTTTTAACTCCCCCAACCGCCACACCGATCACCCCTGACTGCCCAGGTATAGGGTCAAGCATCGGAGCATTTACAGGTACTCCTGCAAATACTCGGTATAGATACTAGTATCGGTGCAACCCTAAAGAGCATTGTTTAACCACCTCCTGCCCGCTGTATAGACTAATGGTGGCAGCTGGGTGGCTCTCTTGTTCTGGGATGACGTCATAAGATCCATCATTGCCACCTATCACTGCCCATCAGTGCTGCATATTAGTGTCACCTCATCAGTGCCCATCAATGCAGCCTCATCAGCGCACATCATTGAAGGAGAAAAACTACTTATTGACAAAATCTTCTGACAGAAACTAAGAAACAATTTTTTTTTATTATTTTTTTAATGTTCAGTCTTTTTTTCATTTTTTTAGCAAAAAATAAAAAACCCAGCGGTGACTAAATACCACCAAAAGAAAGCTCTATTTGTGTGGGAAAAAATTATAAAAATGTACAGTGTTGCATTTTTGCTTGCACATGATTGGATGATGGAAGTCAGCAGAACTTCTGCTCATTTACTAAACTCTGGGGCAACTGCACTTAGCAAAGTGCACAATCTATTTGCCTTTAGTAAATCAACCCCATAATGCTTCCATTCTCAGATCAATGGCCACTGAGATAGGACCGTCTCTTTTTACTGGGTACTGTTACCATGGACTGTCCTGGCAGATGCAGTCCCCAAATTCTCCCTTAGTATGGTGCTCAGTGTGGAGCATGTGATGCAGCAGAGAGGTGCAGGCGGTAGGGGAGGGTTTGCATGGGATACCATAGCTGCAGCCAAATGGGGATTTTGCATGGGAATACCACACCACAACCAATAACCAAGCGTTTGGCTTGCAGTTGCGATACATTCCCACCGACTGCAATGGGTGAGCTTGATAGGCAATGCGACCTATCAAACTTGACATGCAGAGTTAAAATTGCCAAGGAGGAAAGCATTGCATGCGCAGCATGTGTACAAGCCCCTCCAGCTGCCATGTTAGCTTTAAAGTGACTTACCTCCACTGTGCAGCTCGTTTTGCACAGAGTGGCCCTGAACCTGCTCTTCTGGGGTCCCTTGGTGGCTCTCTTGGCTCCTCCCCACATCAGATAACCCCCTGGGAAAAGAGGGACTTGGCCCCGCCCCCGAGTCTTTGGATTTGATTGACAGCAGCGGGAGCCATTGGCAGATCAAAATGCAGATCAGTTATGTGTTTTTCCCTCCCTATTGCCACCCATGTGAATGGCAAGAGGAAGGAAAAATACAGAAGATGGAAGAGCTTAGATCCTGTTAGAGTATAAGGAAAAATACAGACGGTGGAAGAGTCCAAAGCAGCGATACCCAACTATCAAACACAAGGATTTATAATGTTAAGTACACCAACAAGAATGGAATCTATTAAAAAATATGCCAAAGTGGAAATGCAATTCTAGTACTTTGTACTGTATATAATTGTTTACTCTTTGTTTATATTGTTTAATGTTATATTTCTAAAATAACTCCCTAACGACTGAATTATGATTTTTCACTTTGTATAATCTAGAAGCCTCCATAGCCAAGGGCCCGAGAAGACAGAATTTTTACAGTACTGCAATGACTCATCAACTGGATTTGTTCATATCTGAAAAGGCTGTATTTTGTCTAATCATTTTTGAGCTATATGCTCCCCTGTTAGTATTATAGAACATATTTTGAACAGGATTTTTCAAGTTTATTTTCTGTCCAAACACAATGAGAGCGAAATAATTTAATACTTTTCATAAAATATGTAATAAATCAGGTTAAAGCTATTATTCAAATCTCTACCGCTCATTAGAATATCAGCGAGTAGAGGGTCATAGAGTAGAGGGTTCTTGACATTGTTCTGGGTGTTCTGGGACATGGCACACAATTATTCAAAATGCATTCACCAGTAAATTCAGTTTACATTGTAGCATCAAAGTGAACCTGTCATTTCTAGCAAAGTGTATGAACTTACATTGCTGATAAAGTACATGCTCGGTACCTGTCCTTGTGCTCAATTCAATGGCTTTCTGCCTGGGGAGGACCCTGGATCCTAGGCCTAGGTTTTATATCAGCCTCCAAGGCTCTGGTATTTGACAGCTAAATGACCATGGGCAGTCCTTAAAGCATTTGTTGCCCCAAAACTTCATATTCCTGATATGTGCCTGCTGTACCATGTATGTGTATGAGAAAGTATCCTGTTCTCTTTGTATTGCTTCCTTTGTGTGAAATCCCTGGTGTTCCTGCCAGTCCCTCTGCTTTCCTATTAAAAACTGACCACACTAAGCAGGAGAACACACCGTGGTCGGTTATCTCTAGTGTGCTCTCCTCCAATGATCAGACTTGTCCTGACACTACCCCTCTACACAGCCATTCACTGGCAAGCACTGTGTGCTGCTGCTTCTCCTCCCCCCAGCTCTTATGCAGCTGAGAACAGAGGGAATGTGATCACTTCTAAAAAGGGGGAAAATAGGTATTTATAATGTTTTTTCATAGCTATACAAAAATGTTTGCCTTTTATTTCTATTCTAAATTAAATGGGTTGTTTCACAAGGTGATCGTTTACAATCACTTTAAAGCGGACTGTCAGTAATTTTTTCAACTTTCCATCTATTAAATCTTCTGCCCTTGTTGTTCTAACTTTGGATAGTAAAACATTTTTTTTCTGCTAGTAAATACCTTATACAGCCCACTTCCTGTTTCCTGTCTGGTAAAAAGCCTAGGCTTATGATATCATGCACAGCGCTCTCACTCTCCTGAGAGTTTGCCGGGAAGGGAGGGGGGGGTGAGTCATAAGAGGACGAATGAGAGCTGCAGAGCTGGAGGTGTGCCTCTGTGTAAATCCAGGAAGTGAATAGGCAGCAGCTTCAGCTGCCCACAGTTAAAATGGTTGCAGCCAGACTCAGTGGAGGGAGATTTCTGCAGCATATTTGGCAAGTACAGAATCATAGTATATATAAAATATGCCAAGTGGTTGGAGGGAAGCTTCAGAATGGCAAAGATGTTTTTATTACAAATTATGTGAGCAGACTGCAGTTCCTCTTTAATGTTAGACCTAACAATTAAAACTGAACTCCGTGAAAAGTAAAAGTCCAACCTTATTTGCTCCTGCAGGCTCCTCTATGCTTCTAGACCATTGGTTCTCAACCTTTCTAATGCCGTGACCAATTGATAAAATTTCCCAAGTTGTGGGGACCCCTAACAGTAAAATTATTTTCATAGCGTGGGTTGTCAGCACCCAAGGCAAGACAAGTAATTTGTGCCCCTAACCCACGGACATTTAGTGCTCCCTGAGTTCCTTCCACTCGTGTAGTATTAAAACCTCTTATGGTACATTTTTCTTTCCCTTTTATCTCTCTATCCTAATTTCTTGTTTTTTTCCCCCCATCCCTCTCTTTAGCCGTCTTTCTTTTTCTTTCTCTTATTCTTTCTCTCCCTTTTTCTTTGTCCCCCCCCCCTCTTTTTCTCTCCCTTCCATGTATTCTCTATTTTTATTCCTTGGTGGGGAGTGGGGGGAATGGGATGAGTGACATTGGTGGAGGGGAGTTGGGATGAGTGGCAGTTCTGGTGGGAGTTCTGATCAAACAACTTAGGTGCTCTTGATCAAGGTCATCTGCTAATCTGAGAACTGTAGTGGGGACTTTTAATGGCAACTCTAATCACAGGTAGTGTTACTCACTGTGTCTCCGGCTTCACTGTGTCTCCAGCTCTGTGGTGTCTCGTAGCAGTGACACCTATGCCGAAATCAGGAGATAGGGTCTCCTCAAGCCCCTCCCACTTCACATTCCTCACCAGTCTTCTGACCTCTAGTCTCTGCCCCCCCCACCCATGCCGTGAACTGAATGGGTGGCTGCGAAGAGGCTGAGTGGGCGGCCGCGGGCTCTAGGAACAGCCCAGCGGGGTGGCCACAGGCTCCAGAGAGGGCCCTGCTGGGCGGCCCGCGAGAAGGCTGGCAGAGTGGTGCGGGCTTCAGGAACAGCCCAGGATTTGGTGACCCCTGGCAAATCGTCATTCGACCCCCAGGTTGAGAACCACTGTTCTAGACTGTTCCCTGCAGCCTCTTCTTCCCTGTTCTCTGATGGTCATCAAGACCGATGCAGGGACCATAGCCCTGCTTTGGAAATGAGGACGCCAAGGCACAGTCCACTGCTTGAGGTTAGCGGAGCGGAGCGCTGCTTGTCAGCGAAGTGGAGGATCAGGTAAATAAAAGGGCTTTTACCAACCCCTACACAAAAACCAGCAGTTGACCCTTGCAGTGTGGGTGCCACTGCGAGAGAGGACTTTTCCTGGAGTTGAGCTTTAAAGCATAACTTCACTTTTGTTGAGAAAAAAAAAATTCACCTCTGGGTGGTCTATGTACATTGCAAGGATTTTAACAAACTTTGTTGTAGATTCCTACCTTTTGTTGTTCTGAAGAAATCCCCGTTTGCTCCTTTGTGCCCCTGTGCTCACTGAGTCTAATGGGAGTGGTTTCATAATTATCAACCAACTGCTGCACCTGCAAAGCTCTAATGAGGAAACCCACAGAGTCTGCATTCCTTTAGCTGTGATTTCCTATTGGGAGTATCTTATCAAAAATTTAATTTTTGTTGCAGGGGATGCCAAAAATCTGACTTGTTTCTTAGGGCAGACTTCTGGGGAAATCAGTGAGCCAATCACACAAGCAGGAAACTATGTTTCTGGGGGGCGTTCTGTACACATTCTGTGTACAAAACACCTCCAGTTAGCCATATTGCACTTTGCAGAAATTAACAGAGCTGCAGATTGAAAAGAAAAGGTAATTTTTAATAACATTCAATTACAATATGACTTGTGCCGCAATTGTATATCCTATATTTTATTTTTACCCTTTAAGCTCTCTTATTTTCTTACATTGGGTCTATTAAACATGCAATTGAAAATGTTTTATAAAATCTGTTTGTGTAAAAAATACCTATTGATCCTGCCAGAAATTCTACAGAACACCTCTTGTGTTATGGAGAAAAGGAGAAGGGTGTTCTGTAGTCTTAATAAACTTGCTGTTCTAGGGTGACAACTCTGCTTCTCCATAGAGTACAGTGAATGAGCGTTGTCACCAGGACAGGGAGTGTGTTACTGACAAAACTACCATGTGAAAATAAAGGGGAAAAGCCTATCAAAAGAAAACGAATAAAGCAACCACACCTAAGGACTAGTAAGCTTTGATTTAGATACGCTTTGACATTAGAAGGGTGGGGCCCAAACTCAAGGCCCTTTATATAGCATGAACTTAGGGTCCTGAGGTTAAAAAGGAATTTGAAGACAGACACGAGCACCTGCAGGAACTTTAGTCCACACGTGAAAAAAAAGTGGTGAAACATGTTACTGAGTATACTGGGAACACAAATAGCTTAACTAAGTAAAGGAAGACAATATAACACTGATATGAAAGTAATTAGCAGCACCTGTTACACAGGGGCTTTTTGTAAAAGGTTCTGAATTATTCCTCCACTAACTGTTCCGGGATTTGAGCTTTGTAAGAAAGACAGAGAATAATTATTTTACAGACCAGTGACTCCTCTGGGGTTGGATCTAACAGAGAAAAGCAAAAATAGAAGCATTTCTCTGTGATCTTGTATAAACTAGAAGCATATGATTCTTACTTTTCACATGTCATCAAGGAACACTATCATTTAGCCTACGTTCACATTGGCGCAATTTGACATGCAATTTGACATGTCAAATCGCATGCCAAATCGCAGCGTATGACTGGCCCAATGGGTGGGACGCCGGCATTGCGGCACCGCACCAATTTCCAAAGGTACTTCCTGCACTACTTTTGGCGACTTTGGGTGCAATTTCAATAGAATCTGTGCATGAACCCACACAGATGTCTTTCAAATCGCCACCCAACTCGTACTGAAATGCGGGTTTGAAATCGTGCAAGTTCAGCTGAACGTGCATGTTTTAAACCTGAGTTCAGTGTGAATGAGGGCATAACCCTCTTGTATAAAGTGTCTGCAGGTATCTGCAGTTAGTTGCATCCATTTACTTTGGTGACCTATGCAGGGCTGCCGTTAGGAATCACGGACCCCGTACAGCTTACATGACAGGGCCCCCCTCCCGAATTACAACAATCACAATTTTTTTTTTTTTTAATTGAAACATTTTTTTGTTTACATTTAAAAACTATTTTTAGTTATTTTTTTAATTATTTTTCTATATATATATTTTTTTTCACCTGGTTGGGGGGGGGGGGGGGGGAGAAATATCAGGGGTCCCCCTAACATCTCACCTTTGAGACAGAGAAAGGAATTGAGGACACAGCTTCTTCAGTTCCTTTCTCTGTAGCCTCAGCTGCACTGAAGATAAATGAACAGGAGACAGAGGCTTGTTTCAGTAACTTTACAGACACATTCAGCAACTTCAGGTAGTTCTTAAGAGTGCCGTTTGTACAAAGTTGGGCTATTAATGCACCATTTTCAAAAATAATTACCTCCAGCTCATAGCTTACAAAACGGGAGGTAACTAAAGTGGTTCTAAAGGCAGAAGGTTTTTTATCTTAATGTATTCTATGCATTAACCACTTCCAGGCCAGCTCCAGTACATATACAGCAGCAGGTTGGCAGCCCTGCGCGAATCGCCGTATATGTACGGTGGCTCCTTTAAGAGCCATAGAGCCGCTGGCTACCCACAATCGCGTGCACGAGAGCCAGAACAGGGATTTGTGTGTACAGGGGAGGAGAAACAGGATTGTCTGTTCCTACCAAGTAGGAATAACAGTCTGGCTCCTCCTCTAGTCAGTCCCATTCCCTCAGTTAGAAACACACCTAGGGAACACACTTAACCCCTTGATCGCCCCCTAGTGTTAACCCCTTCCCTGCCAGTGACATTTACACAGTAATCCGTGCATTTTTATAGCACTGATCGCTATATAAATGTCAATGGTCCCAAAAAAGTGTCCGATCTGTCCCCCACAATGTCGCAGTCCAGCTAAAAATCGCAGATTGCCACCCTTACTAGTAAAAAATAAATAAATAAATAATAAAAATGCCATAAATCTATTCCCTATTTTGTAGACGCTATAACTTTTGCGCAAACCAATCAATATACGCTTATTGCGATTGATTTTTTTTTTTTTACTAAAAATATGTAGAAGAATACATATTCGCCTAAACTGATGAAGAAATTTGTTTTTTTACTTTTTGTTGGATACTTATTATAGCAAAAAGTAAAAAAAACGTTTTTTTTTCAAAATTGTCGGTGTTTTTTTGTTCATAGCCCAAGAAATTAAAAAGCGCATAGATGAGGGAATACCACCAAAAGAAAGCTTTATTTGTGGAGAAAAAGGACGTCAATTATGTTTGGGTACAATGTCGCACGACCACGCAATTTTCAGTTAAAGTGACGCAGTGCCGTATCGCAAAAAATGACCTGGTCATTAATGGGGCAAATCCTTCAGGGGCTGGTTAAGACAAAAACCCTTCTGTGTGCAGCAGCTGCCCTAATACTTACCTGAGCCCCATCTCGATCCAGCGATGTTGCACGAAATTCTCGGCTGTCCGGGACTCTCTCTCTCCTCATTGGCTGAGATAGCAGCGGGTACCATTGGCTCCCACTGCTGTCAATCAAAGTCACTGAGCCAATGAGGAGAGAGAGGGGGTGGGGTAAATGGACACAGAGCAGCGTCTCCGCTCGGGTGCCCCCATTGCAAGTTGCTTGCTTTGGGGGCACTCAGCAGGAGGGAGGGGCCAGGAGTGCCAGCGAGCGACCCAGGAAGAGGAAGGATTCGGGCTGCTCTGTGCAAAACCATTACACAGAGCAGGTAAGTATGACATGTTTGTTATTTTTAAACAAAATAAAACAAGACTTTAATATCACTTTAAGACCTGCTCTAACATGGTGTACAGAGACAGGCAGAGTGCCTGTCCCTGTACACTGTGTAGCAGAGCAGCGTATTTGCCGCCACTACCTCCCTGCCAGTGGTTGTTACGCAACGGCTTCGCAGCAGACAGCCTCCTAGTAACCAATGATGCTGCAGTGAGCAGAGCCTGATGAGGAAGCTGAGACACTAGTTCAACATTGGGTCCGCTTTCTCCTTGTAACTGACAGGCAGTAGGCGATTCTATAGTCAATAGCAGGCTGTGTATTGGTTAAGGATCCACCCACTGCCTGCTGTCAATCACAAGCGGCGCAGAACTGATGGGGAATACCTTTGAATCCCTATTAGGCTCTGCCAGGTACAAAACTTCACTGTCTGTGTGACAGTTGCAACAGCGTGTAGGAAGTGCAATTGCACTGAGGATGGAGTGTCCATATGGACTGTCTGGCCTCATTATGCCTTCATGCACAATGTGAGCCCCAGATTCATGTACCTGCCAATAACATATTTGTGGAGGCATGTCAGAATTCTAAAGAGTATAATTCCTTATGAATTCCCCTAATTGTCTTCAATTGGGTGAAAAGGAGGATCAGCTTTTTGCACTAGCCAAGGCATAGGTGGGAAATGAAGTGGAGCTTAGCAGGAGATAGGAAGGGCTTAAAATCATTTGGAATCCAGCATATAGGTAAGCTGCCGCTCTCATGAAGATCTACTGTAGAGCTTGCGCAAATGGAAGCCATGGGATTAGTTAATCTTATTCCATAGCTTTATTAGAGCATAGGAAGGATAAAATTAGAGGAATATTGAAGGTGACCAGAAACAAACATTACTATGCTTACTTTAACCACTTAAGGACACTGGGCGTGCTATGCATGCCCAAAAAATGTGATCCGAGTGCACAGGGCGTGTGTAGTGCTCCCAGTTCTTCTGCCCAGCTGTCAGCTCTAATTAATTCCTTCCTTACCCTCTCCTTTTAACTATAACTGTCCTGCTTTTTAATTCTAATATATTAACCATTACTATTTATTTTTTGTTGTTGTTTCATTGAATTTGTGTGTTGATTATAGAAAATAAATACATATATAATTCTATTATCTTTAGCGATGACAAAATTGCTGAATTAAAAGGACTGAAGCAGAAATATAAAAATTGGTCTATTGGAGGTGTACTGGTGTGACAGGTGAAGGGGTTATTGTTTTATATATTAGATATAAGAAACTAATGAAGAACTTTTTTTCCTCATTAGTACACAATGCCAAAACACACATAAAATATGAAATAAGATCTGTGTGTCCCCATAATAAACCATGTCCTTCAAGACCCGTGACTTGTCATGTTCCATAGTCTATGATAACCAATAAATATAAAGTAATATTAATGTTAAGTTTTTACTCAATATGGCCCTAGGGACAGATCCAGACTACAGATTTGTAGAAATCACTTCTTGATCCTGTCTCTTTTTATTGTACTATTAGACATATTTACCTGTTTAGTCTTAAAGCATATAGCCAAAACATTTTTTTCTTTAGTTTTGGGTAGAGTGGAAAGGGATTAAAGTAAAAGTCCACCCTAAAGCCTCCTCCACACGAGACGGATCTGCTCAGCAGAGTCCGCCAGCTCAGCAGGAGATCTCTCCGTTGATCTCTGCTGGGCCGGCGGATGACAGGTCCATCTCTGCTCACTGAGCAGGGAGGGGCCTGTCAGAGCGCCACTGATTCCATGGAGGGATCAGACGAAAAAGGACAGCATGTCCATTTTCATCAGATCTCATCCAATCCGCCAGATCGGATGCAAACGTAACGCCATACGTCTGATTTTAGCAGATCGGATGTCAGCGGATATGGTCACCGCTGACATCCGTCGCTCCATAGACCTGCATGGAGCATCCATTCAGGTCTGCCTAAAAAACGGACAGGCGGACCTGAACGGTCCGTCGTGTGAAAGGGGCCTAATACTAAAATCCCTACATTTACAGACATCCATGATGTAACACTAACCTATCTAACCCTGTAAAGAAGAAATCAGTATACATACCTTTTTTTAAGCCGATCTGACCCGATCCCATGCTGAGCTGTCAGCCACAGCTTTGCTGTGTAGGCGGGTGCAGAGGAGCTAGCCGACAACGGAAGCCCCATAGTAACTCTATGCGTGACGTTACTCACCATTCATTTCACAGCCGTTGTCGGCTGTGTCCTCTGCGAAGCTTCTGCCACTGGAGATCGGGTTGGATCAGCATCAGAAAAGGTATGTATACTAATTTCTTCTTTACAGGGCTAGATAGGTTAGTGTTAGATTGTGGATGTCTGTAGATGCAGGGATTTTAGTTTTAGGGTGGACTTCCACTTTAAATCTGTCGCCAAGATTTTATTGCTGGATCTATTAGCTAGTTATAAACTGGGGTGGTTGCCATTTTTCTTTAACTTACTGGAATTGATGTGGGGACACACTGGATGCCTTCAGCTGTCATTGTGTGGTGCTGTACTTCTGATGTGTCCTTGAGACTTTAAAGTGGAAGTAAAGGCAAAACTTAACTAACTCTAAACCTATTCCTATCCATATTCTAAGCCACTCCAGTCCAGTCCAGTCCCAGGCTAAGCTGTCAGCAGCTGCTTCAGTATGTAGGAGAGACAGCCAACAACACAAGCCCCATAGTAAGTCTATGGGTGACGCCACTTCCCAGGCATTTTCCAGCCGTTGTCAGCTTTCTCCTCACACAGAAAGCGCAGCTGGAGACCGGACTGGAGCGGCTTCAGAATTGGTAAGTATATCGATCTTTTCTTTACAGGGTTAGATAGATTAGGCTTAGAATGGGGGTGGGAGTAGGTTTAGCATTAGGTTTTGCCTTTACTTCCACTTTAGGATGGAATGAGCTGCTTCCTAGCATACCTGCCCTTAATTTAAAGGCTGATGCCCCGTACACACGGTCGGAATTTCCGACAGAAAAAGTCAGATGAGAGGTTTTGGTCGGATATTCCGACTGTGTGTATGCCCCATCTGACTTTTTCTGTCGGCATTTCCGACAGACTTAGATAGAGAGCATGTTCTAAATTTTTCCGTCGGAAATGCCGACGGAGGTTTTCCCGTTGGCAAGTCCGACCATGTGTACATGGCATAAGTTCACCTTTGTTCACTTTTTTTTTTTTCTAATTTCCAGCTCCCCTATGTACCAATATACCATTAATGTACTTATTTTGCAAAAATAAAACTGTTTTCCATTAATTCTACAGACTTACCTCACTCTCTTCATAGCTGTTTAAACACACTGGTCGATTACTTCTGTCTTACTTCCTGGTCAGACTTTAGGTCATGACACAGGAAAGAGTTGACGAGCTGAGGGTAGATGATGCAGGGTGTGTGCTAATGAGGTCAGCTGGTCAATTCCTTCCTGTGTCATGACCTAAAGTCTAACCAGGAAGTAAGACAGAAGTAATCGAGCGGTGTGTTTAAACAGCTATGAAGCGAGTGAGGTAAACCCGTGTAAAATTAATGGAAAACGGTTTTATTTTTGCAAAATAAGTACATTAATGCTGTACTGGTACATAGGGAAGCTGAGATTTAGAAAAACAAAAAAGGGGAACTTAGCCTTTAAAGTATATGTAAATCCTCACCGTGTAAAACAACCCATTCAATTTAAAATAGAAATGAAAGGCAAAGCATTGATGTATACAAAAACATTATAAATATCTCTTTTCCCTTTTTATTATAATTGATCACATTCCCTTGTTTCTCAGTTGCATAAGGAGCAGGGGGAGGAGAAACAGCAACATACTGAGCTTCCCAGTGAAAGGCTTTGGAGGGGGGGTGGAGGGGTGTCAAGGCAAGTCTGATCATTGTAGGAGAGCAGGCTGAGCTCTTAGCACACAAAAGTGACCACACTCATGCCTAGTGTGGTCACTTTTTAATAGGAAAGCAGAGCGACTGACAGGAACACCAGGGATTTCACACGAAGGAAGCAATACAAAGAGAACAGGATACTTTTTCATACACTTGGTACAACAGGCATATATCTGAATGAAATGTTGAGTTTACATATTCTTCAAACATGGCTAAACTTGCTCCAACATGGAGGTTCTAGAGTGAGGACCGCATTATACAAAGGGGCCTTGAAAAGGTGGTACAGCTTCCAGATATATTCACAAATGTTGTCCAACTAAAATCTAAATCTTTATTATAAATTGTTAGTCAATGAAATTAGATTTTGTTTTCTTTCTCACTAATTGGTAAGTGTGCTGAGAAATATATTTTACTTTGTTTGCTCTATGCAAAGCCTTCAATGTGCACCTTACTCTAAAAGCTAGTTATAATTTAGCACCATTTCAAACAGGACCTCCTGTTCCCTTCATTTTGTGAAGATTTCCTCCCACTTCCTGTTGCATCTCCATGATATGAAATTAAGGGAACTCTCCTCTCCTGGACACACAGCAAAAAAAATGTTACTAATTACCACAAATTACTAATTACAATCTGTCTACCAATTTTCTAGTGCAGAATTAACACTTATTACCAGCTGGTAAATTCCCAAATTCCGCCATCTGTATATAGAACATAGAGTCTTCAGCTACTCAACCTCTGGTAAGTACTGTATAGCCCAGGTGGAACATCTGACTGGTTCTGAAATTACAGATCTCTCATGATCACAAAAAAATAATGGCCTATAAATTGATTTTCAAATACCATGCTTTACCTCTTGAATAAACAGCTAATGGATTTTACAAGAAAATCTCTTCTGTAGATATTGTCTTCCTGCTTCTATGTTCCTCCCCTGATAGAAGCCTGATTTATGGGCTTTCCTATTGGTAAGCTCAGGCCGAGTTTAGATGACAATGTCCCTTTGTTTAGTGGGTGAACCTGTCTTGGAGAGGGCTTAGTTAACACCCCTGCATTCTTAGTGACAGCGCTTGTCTTGGATAACTGCATGATGCTAGAGACAAGTGCTGTCAATCAAGGCACATTTAGTAGGCATCTCCTGGTCAGCTGCGTGGTCAAGCCATGTAGCAGAAGGGGGTGCTTGGCATCAACACTACCTAGAAAGAAGGGACAAAGTGCTACATGCATGGTAATTAAAAAGGTAGGTGAGATACTTCTACTTCTTCTTTAAAAGGTACCTGGTTTGTTCGCATAAACGCGCTTAAAATGAACACCTTACCAAAACTATTATATCTCTTCCAGACCATTCCCATACTCTCACCCAAGCAATTTTTTACTTCACTGCGTTCCATATCTATACGTTTTATATATAGATAAGGGGCATATCCTGAATTTGACATAAACTACTAACTTTTCTGAAACTTTGAGGGGGGGGACTTCTGGACTATGAGCTCTACCATAGATCTGCCATCTTAGCACGGATTTTAGAACGGTTCCCTTGTCCTTTTTTCAAAGCTTCTGTTATGGTAGAGCAGGATCTTTCCCCAGTGGATCTTAGAGCCCTTCTTTGGGGTTACCAACGAGATACACAAGGATTACAGTCCTTGTCCCCCTTAACCATAGCAGCCTTACACTTATGGTACAGAAGAGGCCTCCAAGCCCTCTTGTCTTTGGACCCATCACCTCTTACGGCTCTATTTAATAATCCTATTCTCCCTCAGGGCATGGGAGCCATCTCTTTGGGAACACTGTCTAGATCCTCATGGCCAGAGGCACGCTGTTTCGTCCACCCAACCACCGGGCAAGCCCGTTACCCATGGAGGTAGAGGTGATTGGCTCACTGCCCTTCACCTCTCCTCCTTCTGTGTTGGATTGTTAACCTCCGCCCAAGTCCATAGACCCTTAACAAAGTATGAAAGGTTGTGCTCCTTACATGAAACGCCCAGACATTTAATATCTTCGACGTATCAGTTACTCCATGCGTTAATGTATGTTAAGCTCCCTACATACACCGAGTTGTGGTCTGCAGATTTGGGGAGGGAGTTTACTGATGCCTATTGGCAGACCTCCTTCTATTTCACTCAAATCTACAATCTCCTATTATGCACAGGAGAAGAGCTATAAACTTCTATCCAGATGGTACAAGGACCCTCTCATTACATAAGATTTTCCCATCTGTACCGGCCACCTGTTGGAGATGTGGCTCGGCCGAAGGGAACTATTCTAGTAAAAGTGCCACAAGATTAGGCCTTTCTGGACTCAAATTTTCAAGGGAGTCAACACCATATATGATGACTCTGTCAGACCTACGCCTGAAATAGCACTTTTGTCCATGCTCCCGGCTCATTAAGATCCCAAAAATGGAACTGGTTGCGCTTCTTTCTTTCCACAGCCAGGCAGTTGATTCCCTTGTTTTGGAAGACAGACACACCCCCCTTCCTTACCCCTGTGGGTTTCTACTGTCAATGATGATATGAGAATGGAAGAGACGCTGGCGATGGATAATGACTCATTTGAGCAATTCAAAATCTTATGGTTTGTTTGGCTTGATTTCTCCACCTCTGCCACCCTTAAAGATATGCCATGATCAATTTATCATAACCAATCTCCTAATCGCAATATTTACATTTCCGGTCATGCTGACTGCTCAAGCTCTCTCTCCCCTACCCCTTCCATCTCCTCTAATCCCACCCCTCCTCTTTTTCCCTCTCCGTCTTCTCCTTTCCCCTTACTCTACCCATCATTATTTGTTTTAGGCTCCGTACACATCTTGGCGTTCTGGATAGCGAGCAGAATCACCACAATTCTGCCCGCAATTGAAAATAGCGGCAAATCGCGGGACGCCTGTTCATTCCTGTCACTTCCAATGGCACACCAATAGCGGCACGATTTTGCAGTCATTCGTCAGGCGACAATCGTGCAAACAGAATCGCAGAAAGCCTGTCGCCCAAAAGAAGCTCTCCCGCGATTCTGTTTGTGCGATTTTACTGTGAATGTCGCCCGACGAATCGCAGCCAAATCGCGCCACGATTGTGATGCCATTTGAAGCAACAGGGAATGCACGGGCATCTTGCGATTTGCCACTATTTCAAATCACGGGCAAAATCGCAGACTGCGATTCAAACTGCGCAGAATAAGCCTTAGGTTTACATGTATGTCACTTGTACACCCTGATTTATTACCAACTGAGACATTGTATTTTCATCAAGACATCGCACATGATCTTACTACAAACATGTCTTAAGTCTTGTTATCTGGTGTAAAATTTTGTATCGGACTACTTCCCTACTGTTATATTTTTCCATAATTTGGTAAAACATTATACAAATATATTTACCTCGAAAAGGTACGTGCAAAATTGATGATGTAGGGGCAGCCACAGAACGCCCAGAGCAGGTGTGCAGACTTGGGAAATCAAGTACATATCAAAGTTCATTAAAGTGTTACTAAACCCAGGACCCTGCATTCACTATATCTGGTCTCCCACAGTACACAGAACATGGAAATGCAGTTATTTTAGTAAATCTAAACTACTCAATATCTTTTCTCATCAGCAGTATATAGCAGTCTTGTGCTTTCTATCAGTGTCTGGTGAAGCTTGTAGGAGGGGTTTTCATACTGCACTGAGCTGTCCTATGAGGCTGCAGGGCTCCTCACCCTCTGTCTGGACAGTGCTGATTAGCCCTGTGCAGATCACATGCACCCTCCCAAAAAAAAAAAAAAAAAACCTCTCTAGCAATACACGCCAAACTTAGCATGTGCAGCCTGACTCCAAAGGCTCTGTCTTATCCAGACTTGTCCATGGGGACAGTGCAGATAGGGGAGGATCTGTGCATACAAGATCAAGCAGTCTTTTTACACAATGCAGAGGATTAACCCCTTAGGTTCCACAGTGAGTATAACAAGCATGCTTTACTGCATATACAGACTGATTTTACTGTAGTGGGTTTAGTAATACTTTAAGGTTTCTATATCTGATATGAAAAGTGGTACCTAATAAAATGGAGTTGGGAGCTATTCCTATTTGTCTGTTTTGATACAGTTAAACGTTTGCATTTTGCTGCATGAAAATGCATGTCAAGTAGAAATCTCATGCTATGGTTCACATAGAAAGAAAGACAAAGGGCAACTCTATGGGCCTATTCACATCTTACCATGTACACTAGGAACAATGTAAATCAGGCCAAAACATATACATAACATATATATAACATTTTAGATTTTTTGGGGGACCTTGATAGCAGAACATGCTGGGACTTGTAGTGTTACAGCATGGTCGTGCCAATCCCGCTCTCTAAAATTGCCTAAATCTTCAAATAATGCATCACAGATAAGCATGCTTTAGTAAGCTAGTTTCCTCAGTGCTGCATTGTTTTTCAATAATTGATAATCTTTCTGACCGCACAGCTGAATATGAAATGTATACAGGTTTTCAAAAGGTCGGCTCTTCATTGTTGTTTAACAGAAATCATGAACTGAGGTCAGAAGGAAAGGTAACTAATAAAGTGTCTATTGTCTCCCACAAGGAAGGAAAAGGCTGGCAGGTTTTGCAGCACTATAAAGATCTCCCTTTCCACCTTATCTTACAGTAATGATCTGCTGGAACATTTGCAGAACAAGCTAAAACAACACTGCATGCTTCAGTAAATGGTTTACAGATGGTGCAAGTACGGTAGTTTCTGGCCACACTGCAAGTCACAAAGTGCATGACGCTTCTTGTTCACAAAGTGACTATATGATAGAGAGCAGGAGGACAAGAATACAGAAAATTACACAAAGCAGTGTCCTTATTAATGTTACAATTTAATAACCTAGATTTACTCTGCAAGCAATTATTTGCAGGACCCATACATGGCATACTGTTCAGAGCTCCTTTGTTACTGCAATGTATGTTACAGGCAGTGGCGACTGGTCAGTCGGTCAGGTCAAAGGCACCTCACCCCCCCCCCCCCCAAGCTTCAGTCAGTCGGTTACCAGGCTCCACACTTACCCATCTAGTTTTTTTCAGGCAGCGCTTCCTCCAGGCGGCATCTCCTCCTCCTGGTGCTTCACGGCGGCTTGCCCTGCGTCTCCTCCCTCCTCCCCCTCGGCAGCCAATAGGATCGCTTCTCCTCTCAGCCAACTGGGTGACGGGCCGAGAGGAGAGTCAGGAAGACAATAGTGAATATTAACTCACTATTGTCACACAACTGGGTGGGCTCACTGCGCCCCGAGCCCACCCTTTTTTGAAGCCTGCTAGAGCCTCTGGCTCTAATCACATACTTCTAAAAAAATAAAAAACCCATTGGAATCCATGCGTCCAGCGCTTTGCATGTAGATTAGGGGGCTGGACGCATGGATTGGGGGGGCCACTGGTTACAGGTGCCAATCGTTCTGAATGGCACCCCAATGCATCTTGCTGAAGGATTTCCAGAAGTACCATAAGATGCACTGCCAGAATCAGTGCATGCACCATTTTTTGTGCGTTGTGGTGTATCGGCAGCCTATTCATTTAGAATAAGCTGCCTTAATGCAATGCACATTGATGCATGTTATAACGCCCATCAATGCAGGCGCATTAATGTACCACAGTGGTGTGAATGCTTAGATAATGTAGTACTGCTCTGTTTTTGTTAAAACATTCCCTTCACTGTAAGGCCCCTTGCACACTGCTGCCTAAAACCTTTTTTTTTTTTTTTATTATTACTGATCTAAATGCAGCCCATTGGGGTTGATTTACTAAAGGCAAATAGACTGTGCACTTTGCAAAGTGAAGTTACACTCCGCAAGTGCAGTTGCTCCAGAGCTTAGTAAATGAAGTAAAGCTTCACTTTGAAAACAATAACCAATCCCATGCAAGGAAAATAAAAAAAAAAACAGCATTTTTGCTTGCACATGATTGGATGATGGAGGTAAGCAGAGATTCTGCTCATTTACTAAGCACTGGAGCAACTGCTCTTGCAGAGTGCAACTTTGCCTTTAGTAAATCAACTCCAATGTGTCTGTACACACAAGCAATGTGTATAGATGAGTAAATAAAAATGAAAGAAATCAGGGTTGCCAGTCAGTTGTTTTACACACAAATACATGCGTAAAATGTTAATTTGAAGAGGTTAATATTCCATTCTGAGAGCTAGAATTTTTTTCACTTGTACAGTATACATGCAAAAATGCACAAATACATGCAAAATAAACACAAAAAAAATGTTGGCCAGGAATACTGATGTTCAAACATCAGTACCGTGTACAAGTACCACACCTCCCAACTTTTTGAGATGGGAATGAGGGACACCTATCAGCAAAAGTATGCATGCATAGGACACACCCCTTGTCACGCCCTCTTAAAGGAGAATTGTTCAAAAAAACAAGATTGGTTGAACCCACAAGTGCTTTTTTTTACCACTACTATTTCTTTTATATTGGCTTTTGGTATTTAAAATGCAGCAATTTAGAAATCAGATGAAAGGTTTAGCGCTGGAAAACACTTTTTGATAGATAAAAAGTGCATTTTATATACAACTATATGGATCAGACCAAAATGAGGGACAAATGAGGAGGAAAGAGGGACAGAGGGACATTGCTCCAAATCAGGGACGGTCCCTCAAAATCGGGGACAGTTGGGAGCTATGCAAGTACTATAATATGTGTTTGCGATGGGTTCTCTTTAAAGCGGAGTTCCACTTAAAAAAAAAAAAAATTTAAAGTCAGCAGCTGCAGTATTTGCAGATACTTACCTGTCCCAGGTCCAGCGATGTGGGGGAACGAAGCTCTGCTCGTCTCCCCCTCCGCTCGGCGGCGCCGGCATTTTAACTGTGGGCGCCCGGCTGTGGTTTCACAGCCAGGCACCCACTGCGCATGCACAAGCCACGAGCCATGACAGGCCCCGCAATCACCTGGGACCTGTGACGTGTCCCAGATGATTGCCTAGAGGGAAGGGGGAGAGGTAATCTCCCTTCCTGCACCGAGGGAAGTGACGTCAGGGGCCCAGACGCTGAAGGAGGCAGATTTCGAGGGACCACATAGCAACAGGCATAAAAAGGTAAGTTAAAAAAAAAATTTCCAATTTTTTTTTTTTTTTTTTCATGCACATTAATGACATTTTTTTTTTGGGTGGAACTCCACTTTAAATACTAAATACTAGAGCAAATGTCAGAACTTGTGATGTGCTCCCTTATTATCCGAGTATCCTAGATTGATCTTTATCCATTAATAAAGAACACTTTTTTTAAATTTATTACAGGTACTTATAGAGCACTGTCAATTTACGCAGCTCTTTACACATATATATCGCACATTCATATCAGTCCCTGCCCTCAAAGAGCTTACAATCTAAGGCCCCTAACTCACCTTCATACATAGAGTACATATACTAGGGCCAATTTAGACAGGAGCCAGTTAGCCTACCATAAATCAAATGATAAAAAGGGTCAGTCCACCCAAATATTTTAGCTTTTTTAGATGGTGAAGTCCAGACTCTATGTAAAACCTAAGGCTACGTTCACACTGGCCTTCTGCAATTGACTGATTTAGGCCTCATTCAGATGGGCAAATGAGAGTGGCTAGACTGCAGCGTTCAGATATGGCTACAGTCCACATCTGATTACAATGGAGTAATGTCAACTAGAGTTCAGAACCTGCCTATTAAACCGTGTATCTTCGGATGTATCAAGTGCACATACATTTGAGCAGCACAAAGGAAAAGGTTGTGCCTGTCAAGAACACCCATCTACATGTAGTTTTACTTAAAGCCGAGTTCCACCCACTTTTGAGAGGTGGTCTTAAATGAAAGACCACCTCTCCACCCCTCGTTTTTGGCTAGTTAAATTTTTTTTTTTTTTGTAACTTGGGACATATGTGTGTGTGTCCCAGAAGACATCCGGCCATTTACAAAGCACCACGAGACTCGCGCATGCGCAGTAGGAAACAGGCAGTGAAGCCGCAATTCTCCACTGCAGGTTTCCCTACATTAGAATGGCGGCACCTGCACCCGATCCGATAGACAGATCAGCCTCGGGAGGCGCGGGCTCCCTGGACAGGTAAGTGTCCTTATTAAAAGTCAGCAGCTACAGTGTTTGTAGCTGCCGACTTTAAAAAAAAAAAAAAAATTTGCAGGTGGAACACAACGCTTTAAGGTGTAAGGCTCCGTTCACACCTGGGCAATAGGAATCGCGGCAAATCGCGGCACGCTTATGTAAAGCCATTACTTCTTAATGGCACCCCATTCGCGTCACAATTCTGCCACGGTAAATCGTGCTGCAATCACGGCAGATCGCAACACGAAGCATGAGCTTCTTTTGAGCAACAGCGTTACGATGTGCCGCGATTTATCGCACAGCAAAATCGCGCCGTGATTGGGGTGCCATTAAAAAGTAATGGCATCGCACAACCGTCCTGTGATTTGCCACATTTTGGAATCACGGGCAGAATCGTGGCGATTCCACCTGCGCTTCCAATCGCCCAGGTGTGAACGGAGTCTAATGCCCCGTACACACGGTCGGATTTTCCGATGGAAAATGTCCGATCGGAGTGTGTTGTCGGAAATTCCGACCGTGTGTGGGCTCCATCGGACATTTTCCATCGGATTTTCCAACACACAAAGTTGGAGAGCAGGAGATAAAATTTTCCAACAACAAAATCCGTTGTCGGAAATTCCGATCGTGTGTACACAAATCCGACGCACAGAGTGCCACGCATGCTCAGAATAAATAAAGAGATGAAAGCTATTGGCCACTGCCCCGTTTATAGTCCCGACGTACGTGTTTTACGTCACCGCGTTTAGAACGATCGGATTTTCCGACAACTTTGTGCGACCTTGTGTAGACAAAACAAGTTTGAGCCAACATCTGTCGGAAAAAATCCTAGGATTTTGTTGTCGGAATGTCCGAACAAAGTCCGACCGTGTGTACGCCCTATAAGAGTTTGTTTATAGTTGTGGTGTCCTTTGAAGAATCATCCACAATGAATCGCTCTTCACTGGGCTCTTGACAGGCAAAGCATCGCAGATGCAGCATGTGTATGCCTACCTTTGCACTCTTATGCCGCATACACACGATCCGACAACAAAATCCTGGATTTATTTCAAACGGATGTTGGCTCAAACTTGTCTTGCATACACACGGTCGCACAAATGTTGTCAGAAATTTTGAACGTCAAGAACGTACAACACGTATGCATGCGTGGAATTTTGTGCGTCGGAATTGTGTACACACGATTGGAATTTCTGACAATGGATTTTGTTGTCGGAAAATTTGAGAACCAGCTCTCAAATTTTTGTTGTCGGAAATTCCGACAAAAAATGTCCGAAGGAGCCTACACACGGTCGGAATATCTAACAACAAGCTCCTATCAAACATTTGTTGTTGGAATGTCCGATCGTGTGTACGCGGCATACGGGGGATCGAATGAGGCAGTAAAAATTAGGCTCAACTGTGTTTTTCTCCCTAACTGCAGGTATAAAAAAGCCCTTTGTGTATTTACAGACTTAAAGCAGAACTAAAGTGAGCTTTAATCACCTTTGCTCCAATGGTCTCTGTTCCTCGCTGGTGCTGGTTTTTGGCCATCTTCGTTGGCTGGCACGGGATGACGTCACTGCTGCACATGCACAGGAGCTAGTCATCCTGGCACAGGGATCAGGCTGGCGCTGTAAGCTAAGCTCCACATGCAAAGCCCAGTTTACAAACTACGTACATAGGCTACTGGGGTGCTTGAACAATTACAGCAAAGAGTTAAACCAACCAAAAATATTGATTTAAACCACTTAAATAAAGAGACTTTTTTTTAAAGCAACCCTTATGGTGTTATAGTTTGCCCCAACCCATCACTATCAATTTTGCTAGACAGTTTAAATCGGAACTACACTGCATCTGAGCACCACAAACCTAAAACGCTATTTGATCCATTTTTTTTTATATTCAAAGCAATCTCACCCATCCATCTCTCTATGCTTTATTTTCTTGAGAAATTCATTTGAAAAACACCCCTAGCATTTCTGGCTTTTGCCATCTTCAGTAAGGGCAGATGATTCATGTAGCATTTACCTCCTGGGATCCACCTGCCCTTAGCTCAGGCATGTAGAGTGTGCCTAGATGAAAAAGCTCCTTCTCCCCTTCTGAAGACTCCTAGGATGCATGACATAATTTGCCTAGGCCTGAAAACTCGGATGTAACTGAAGAAATGTAAAAAAAAAAAAAAGTTTAAAACAAGTAAATATGATATCTTTCCTATCTACTTACTAAGGCTAGTAGCATAACTATTAAAAAATAGTCAATGTTGATTGAAAGAGTGAGGTTTTACTCTAAAGTTGAAGTTTATGTATAGATAATTTTGCATAGCTACCTTGATCCAGCTTGGACCCATGAAAGTATGCATTTGCCATACCTGGCTGATCCCTGTGGAAGCTGGAAATCACTATGGTAGGCATCGCTACTACAGTGATCATTACTGTCTTCCAGGTTCTCTGCCAAGCAGCTACCCTGCTGCTTAGTGAACACAGTTGGGTGGTCGCTCGGCAGGAACATCATTCGGAGGGTGTTTTGCATTTCCTCAATGCATTCAAAGCATTCTCTAATTGGACAAGGTGGTAATTGTGACACCATCACTTCACCTCTCCATCTTGTCCAATTAGAGAATGTTTAGCACCAATCGAGAAAATGCAAAGCGTTCTCTGAATGGCACCAATGCCAACCAAGCGACCTCCTGTGTCCACTAAGTAGCAGGGCAGTCGCTCAGTATGGGACCTGGAAAACAGTGGTGATCACTGTAGTAGCAGTGCCTACTGCAATAATTTCCAGCCGCCATGGGGATCGGCCAGGTATTGCACATACTTATATTGGTCCAATGTAACTATTCAAAAATGTCCATACATAAACTTCAGCTTTATTCCTATTACAAGGCATGTTTACATGCCTTGTAATAGGAATAAAAGTGATCCAAAAAAATTTGTTTAAAGGGACAGTGTGAAAAAAAAAGTAAAATAAAAAAAAAACAAAAGTAAAGCGTTTCGTCCCTCCGTGCTCGTGTGCAGAAGCGAACACATATGTAAGTCATGCCAGCATATGTAAATGGTGTTAAAACCACACATGTGAGGTACGCGATCGATAGAGTGAGAGAAATAAATCTAGCAAAAGACCTGCTCTGTAATTCAAAACTGGTAAATTGTAGAAATGTTTAAACGTCACCTATGGAGATTTTTATGTATCAAAGTTTGTCGCCATTCCACAAGTGGGGCGCAATTTTGAAGCATGACATGTTGGGTATCAATTTACTGTAACATTATCTTTCACAATATAAAAAAAAAAATTGGGCTAACGTTACTGTTTTTTATCTTTTAATTAAAAAAAAAGATTTTTTTAATAAAAATTGCGTTTGTAAGACCGCTGCGCAAATATGGTGTGACATAAAGTATTGTAACAACCACCATTTTATTCTCTAGGGTGTCTGACAAAATATATATATAATGTTTGAGAGTTAAATTGAAAGAAAAAAGCACAAGACTGCCACATCCGTAAATTAGGGAAGAAAAAAGGGGTACTACTGGAGGTACTATGTAGTAGTACCTCCAATGTTTGGGGGTTCTAAGAAATTTTCTAGCAAAAAAAAATTATTTTAACTTGTAAACGCCAAGTGTAAAAAATAGGCTTGGTCCAGTGATTGTAAAGTCTCATTTTTTTAATATATATAAAAATAATAAACATGTTATACTTACCTGCTCTGTACAGTTGGTTTTGCATAGGACAGCCCAGATCTTCCTCTTCTCGGGTCCCTCTTCGGCTCTCCTGGCCCCTTCCATCTGTCGAGTGCCCCCACAGCAAGCAGCTTTCTATGGGGGCCCCCGAGCTGAGCCAAAGCTCCCTGTGTCTATTCAGACATGGAGCCCCAGTTCGGCCCTGCCCCACCTCGCTCCTGATTGGCTAACTGACTTTGATTGACAGCAGCAGGAGCCAATGGCGCCGCTGCTATGTCTCAGCCAATTAGAAGGGCGAGTCCCAGACGGCCGAGGCACTCCTGGACATCGCTGGATAGAGATGGAGCTCAGCTAAGTATTAAGGGGTGCTGGGGTGGCTGCTGCACACAGAAGGTTAAAAAAGGATAAAAAAAAACTTTCTGCCTTTACAACCACTATAAGGCTGCCATACGCCGGTCAGATTTCGATCGATTCAGCGTGTTGGCCCCATCTAGCTTGACTTTTGTCAAAGGTAGCTGGGTGGAAAATTGTTTGTATCCAATGAGATGCAGACACTGGTCAGATATTCTGACAGCCACTGGAGCTGACGGTCAGAATACAAAATCTGGCAGAGGAGATTCTTCCTTTCGCCTTGTTTAGCATGGATAGAGGAACCTGTCAGATTTCTTTCATTCAACGCCTGACTCTATAAGGGTATGGCCATCTTTAGTCTTCCATATAAAAGTGGAGAAAAATGGAAATAAAGGCATGTGAAAAAAATGTTTTCAAGTGTTAGCCATGTTGTCTACAAGAATACAAAAGGTTCTTTTTATTTGTTATTTGATAATGGTCCTTTAATATTCAAAATTGCTAAAGTGTTAAAATAAAAAGCATCGCAACCAAAAAGGACAACAGACCATCACCGTGAGCAGTCCAGTGTTATATTATGGTAATGTTTCCTTCAAAAAGTTTGAGCTGACATTTTTTGAACAGCTGTTCAAAAAAAAAAAAACTATTGAAGATGGTAATCCTGCAATGTAATATTTCATATGTAAAAATTCATAAAATAGATTAAGAAGTACAGAGATTATCATGTGCCCTACTTGAAATAAGCAACCTGAAACCAGGCCAGTTAAATAATCCGGCGTTGGTGTGTAGTTTGCCTCTCAATTACATAGTAACGCTATATACTGTATTTACTGTATGCTGTATTTATTTATGCTACATCATATAATGAATATATAAAGCATACTGACAATGACTCTCCAAAGCTCAATGTTACAGTGTGTCAGTGAATATTTTCCTAGTGATGTTCACTCTTTATAATTATGATACTCATATACCATACATATATACCTATAAATACATATTAAATGTAGCCGATGGTTGAAAATGTGATGTCAGAAAATAAAAGAATTCATTAGCTACAGTGTGGCCAAGTAGACTTCCATTAATAGCAAGTGCAAGATAAGTACAACCATGCTCATCACTTGCAAATATTGCCTTGCAATGCTGATTGCTGATGGACAGCTGTAATTCCCATAGGCTTGAGTACTAGTCAAAGTCATTAGGTGCCAAAGACTCATTGACCATCACCGAGTTGGATCTCTTGCGAATCAATGCAACTGGGAACCCAACGCCTTGTTTAGAAAGATTACTGTAATCTGCCTGGGCAATCAGTCCGGCAAATGATGTCCCCCACCTCTAGTCATTAACTGAATACTTATACTGAGCCATCAGGTGAGGAACATTGATCTACATGGTAAGCATCAGGGACCCTCTTGTCTTGAATCGTAACTGTATTGTCTCCCTTTATTATTTAAAGCACTGCGCAAACTGTTGACGCTATATAAATCCTGTATAATAAAAATATTGACCATTTCTCCATGTGCATCAACATAACTGATGACACCCTTTAACTTACAATGAGGCACCAAGTGAGGAACATTGACCTACCTGGTAAACATTAGGGACCCTCTTGTCTTGAATCATAACTGTTTTGTCTCCCTTTATTTTGTAAAGCACTGCGCTAACTGTTGCCACTATATAAATCCTATATAATTAATGAAATTCTGCGCTTAGGATTATGTTGGGCTGCTGCCTCCTCTAGAAAACTCAAAAAATTGGAGCAAATAAATTCTAAAGGTGTGAGAAAGAGGAAGGTGGTTCTGCCCCTTAACTGAAGAGTGGCCCTCAGACGTGAATCACACTTCACATCAGTGAGAGCAAGTGTTAAATTATTCCACAAAAGTGCAGTATATTAAACCACTAAAAATGCATATGATAGCAAATAATCTATATAGGGCAATGTGTTAATATATGATCCACCACTAAGTGCGTGACACAGCCTACCATAAATTTGCAAAAACACACAAATATACACGTCCTTCAAAATGAAAACGGAGTATATGGAAAAAATCCTCTAAAAGATTGACAATAAAATTAATCCTCAAAAAAAAAAAAAAAAAAAAGAAAAAAAAATGAACCAAAAAATATGTCCTCATGTGAGTTTATAGCATATATAATGAATGACGAATGTCACTTCCGGTCTGTGTTCTTTTCCGGTCTGTGGAACGCACGTCGGCTTGGAAGGCTTTTACTGTGTTCTACGTGTCTTATTTTTTGCCAGTCGGGCATATGGTTTGCCCCGTTTTTTAAATTGTGTGGCTAATAAATATTTTATTATTCGGAGTCACGCTATGTGTACCTATTTTTTATGTCCACTTATATGAGGATATCCTGCGGTCTGGCGTAGCACAGATGGGATGATCAATCCGGATAATGCCATTATAGCAAACCTGATTACATGTGTTTTACCCCTGCAGGGGTACAAAGATCTGGTGAGTGTGGAGCCGAAGGGGAGCACCACTGTCACTTCATCATTTGTTGCACTGGAGTCACGAATAAGTGTATACACAAAGCACTTTGAACATTTGCACAAGTCACTTGGGAACATTGCATATATTTATACTAAAGACTCATTCATTATATATGCTTTAAACTGATGTGAAGTGTGATTCACTTCTGAGGGTCACTCTTCAGTTGAGGGGCAGCACCACCTTCTTCTTTGTCACACCTTTACGATATATGAATCCTGTATAATAATAATATTGACCCTTTGTTCATGCTCAGCATTATAACTGATGTCCTTTCCTTTATGGTGAGGCACCAGGTGAGGAACATTGACCTACCTGGTAAGCATTAGGGACCCTATTGACTTGAATTGTAACTGTATTGTCTCCTTTTATTTTGTAAAGCAGTGCGTAAACTGTTGACGCTATATAAATCTTGTACAATAATAATTATAATATTATTGACTGTTTCTCCATGCTCATCAACTTAACCGATGACACCCTTTCCCTTACAATGAGGAACCAGGTGAGGAACTTTGACCTACCTGGTAAGCATTAGGGACCCTCTTGTCTTGAATTGTAACTATATTGCCTCCCTTTATGTTGTAAAGCACTGCAGAAACTGTTGACGCTATATAAATCCTGTATAATAATAATATTGACCCTTTCTCCATGCTCATCAATATAACTGATGAAAAACCCTTGCCCTTACAGTGAGGCACCAGGTGAGGAACATTGACCTACCTGGTAAGCATCAGGGATATTGACTGTCTCTCCATGCTCAGCAACATAACCGATGATGCCCTTTCCCCAGGGCACCTGGACTTCATTGGAGTTCTCCATTCTGCAGGAAGGCAGTAGAGTGATCCCTGTATGAACATCAAAGAACTTTGAGACCAAACTTTTCTTGTTGGCTGAGCCTTCCACCAAGAACAAAGAGCACCGGTCAGCGTCCACCATGATGCACACGAAAATCAAGATCTTATAGCAAAGACTGGTCAGGTTGAGTTCATTGGAGATGTCCTTCACCAACTCCAGGAAGAACTCCCTTTCATTGTTCTCCTTCAGGTAGTACTTGTAGTCAATGGCAGTGGATGTGTACTGGGGTATGTTGACCCTAGATTCCAACAGTGCGCTGAGAATGTGAGCAGTGGTGGGTGGAAGAGAACTAGCCTTTCTGAGCAATGCCCTTCTCCTCATGCTAGTCAGGGGCTCCTGGGCTCTAGAGTTTACATGCTCATCATAGGTCCTGTTGACATTGATGGCCTTGGACCTGGCAAAGCTTTTCCTCAGCTCCTTTTGGGATGCTCTCCTCTGCAACCCTTCCCCTTTATTCCCCCAAGAGTCCTTGTTCTTGTCATCAGTGCTGGAGTTCAGAGGTGTCTTGGGTAGCTGGTTCCTCTTCAGCCACTTCTCCACCATGCACTGTTTACCTTTCCTGATCAGGTAATCCTCAAACAGATCTGGGTGGCTGTCCAAAAAACTTTCCACTTTGGAGAAGTCCAGCCCTGGTTCTGACATCTCTGCAGGATCAGCTCCTCTCCTCTGTGATGATGGTTCAGTGATAGTCCCAGCGCTAAGCTCCAGTCCTCAAGTTTGTAGAAGAAGCATGATGTGTGCAATGCCAGTTCCTCTGCACCTGCCTACTTCCCAGCCATCGCCGTCCGCTGGGGATTCCCTCACTCTTCTAGTTCTGCAGTAAGAAGCCTGTGAATGGGATGAAGACTTCTCCACTGCTTTTCTCTGCACCTTGCTGGATATATAGAGGGAGCCCTGTGCGGTGCACTGATGATGATGATGATGATGATACTGGGAAGCCCAGCCGGTGTTCTCTCTGCGCTTGCAAAGATAGACTGAAACAGCACAGCGCTGCTCTAGGTGTCACCCAGCAGCCACAGGAACCTCCCAGTGACGCAAATACCTCGGGGTGGAGCGTGTGCACCAAAGGGTTAACGTTAACCCCTGCGCTGCCCCCTCCAGCGCTGACAGCCCATGTAACATCCGACCGAGGAGCTCCGATCTCTCCTCTGAGCACCGATAGTGGGGATTATCATCCCTATCACTGACAACCTACTGTGTACTGATCATTGTGGGGGTGTCCCTGATCGGGGTACAGTCCTGATCATTATGGGGGTGTCTCTGATCGGGGTACAGTCCTGATCATTGTGGGGGTGTCCCTGATCAGGGTACAGTACTGATCATTGTGGGGGTGTCCCTGATCGGGGTACAGTCCTGATCATTGTGGGGGTGTCTCTGATCGGGGTACAGTCCTGATCATTGTGGGGGTGTCTCTGATCAGGGTACAGTCCTGATCATTGTGGTGGTGTCTCTGATCAGGGTACAGTCCTGATCATTGTGGGGGTGTCTCTGATCAGGGTACAGTCCTGATCATTGTGGGGGTGTCTCTGATCAGGGTACAGTCCTGATCATTGTGGGGGTGTCTCTGATCAGGGTACAGTCCTGATCATTGTGGGGTTGTCTCTGATTGGGGTACAGTACTGATCATTGTGGGGGTGTCTCTGATCGGGGTACAGTCCTTATCATTGTGGGGATGACTCTGATCGGGGTACAGTCCTGATGATTGTGGGGATGACTCTGATCGGGGTACAGTCCTGATCATTGTGGGGATGACTCTGATCGGGGTACAGTCCTGATCATTGTGGGGATGACTCTGATCGGGGTACAGTCCTGATCATTGTGGGGATGACTCTGATCGGGGTACAGTCCTGATGATTGTGGGGATGACTCTGATCGGGGTACAGTACTGATCATTGTGGGGGTGTCTGTGATCGGGGTACAGTCCTGATCATTGTGGGGATGACTCTGATCGGGGTACAGTCCTGATCATTGTGGGGATGACTCTGATCGGGGTACAGTCCTGATCATTGTGGGGATGACTCTGATCGGGGTACAGTCCTGATCATTGTGGGGATGACTCTGATCGGGGTACAGTCCTGATCATTGTGGAGTTGTCTCTGATTGGGGTACAGTCCTGATCATTGTGGGATTGCCGCTGATGTGTTATGATGTGTTAGAAATATCTTATAAATGGACAACTTTGTGTAAAAAAAAAATGCGTTTTCATTTTCTTTACACATTTTCCAAAAACTTGTGGAAAAAAATGACATGTTCAAAAAACTCTTTATGCCTCATAGAATATACATTGGGGTGTTTACTTTCCAAAATGGGGTAATTTTTTGGGTGTTTCCATTGTCCTGGTGCTCCAGGGACTTCAGAAGTGTAAGAGGTAGTCTAGAAATGACAGTATTTATCGGCATATAACACACACAGGCGTATAACACGCACCTTCATTTTAGGAGGGAAGTTTCAGGAAAAAAACTTAAATTTTAAATAAAGAACTTTGAAGCAAAATAAGGGTCAGTGCCCATCAATACAGCCTCACCATTGCCCATCTATAGCCTGATCAATGCCATCTGCAGCCTCACAGTTGCCCATCAATGCAGCTTGATCAATGTCCATCTGCAGCCTCACAATTACCTATCAATGCAGCTTGATCAATGTCCATCTGCAGCCTCACAATTACCTATCGATGCAGCTTGATCATTGCCAATCTGCAGCCTCACAATTGCCCATCAATGCAGCTTGATCAATGCCCATCTGCAGCCTCACCATTACCATCAATGCAGCCTGATCAATGCCCATATGCAGCCTCACCATTGCCATGAATGCAGCTTGATCAATGCCCGTCTGCAGCTTCACCTCAGATTACTACTGCCTCAGAAAGGACAAGGAGGGGGGCGGGACGAGCGCCGTCAGATTACATACAGTGAGAATCTCCTGTTTACTCGGCGGCCTCTTTAACCACTTCAGCCCCGGAAGGATTTACCCCCTTCCTGACCAGAGCACTTTTTACAATTTGGCACTGCGTCGCTTTAACTGCTAATTGCGCGGTCATGCAATGCTGTACCCAAACGAAATTTGCGTCCTTTTCTTCCCACAAATAGAGCTTTCTTTTTATGGTATTTGATCACCTCTGCCGTTTTTATTTTTTGCGCTATAAACGGAAAAAGACCGAAAATTTTGAAAAAAATGATATTTTCTACTTTTTGCTATAAAAAAAATCCAATAAACTCAATTTTAGTCATACATTTAGGCCAAAATGTATTTGGCCACATGTCTTTGGTAAAAAAAATGTCAATAAGTGTATATTTATTGGTTTGCGCAAAAGTTATAGCGCCTACAAACTAGGGTACATTTTCTGGAATTTACACAGCCTTTAATTTATGACTGCCTATGTCATTTCTTGAGGTGCTAAAATGGCAGGGCAGTACAAAACCCCCACAAATGACCCCATTTTGGAAAGTAGACACCCCAAGGAAATTTCTGAGAGGCATGTTGAGCCCATTGAATATTAATTTTTTTTGTCCCAAAAAAGTGATTCTCAAGTGTCTCAAGTGATTGAATAATGACAAAAAAAAAAATTACAAAAAGTTGTCACTAAATGATATATTGCTCACACAGGCCATGGGCATACGTGGAATTGCACCACAAAATATATTCAGCTGCTTCTCCTGAGTACGGGGATACCACATGTGTGGGACTTTTTGGGAGCCTAGCCGCGTACGGGGCCCCGAAATCCAATCACTGCCTTCAGGATTTCTAAGGGTGTAAATTTTTTATTTTACTCCTCACTACCTATCACAGTTTTGAAGGCCATAAAATGCCCAGATGGCATAAAAACCCCTCAAATGACCCCATTTTGGAAAGTAGACACCCCAAGCTATTTGCTTTGAGGCATGTTGAGTCCATGGAATATTTTATATTTTGACAAAAGTTGTGGGAAAGTGACAATTTTTTTTTTTTTTTTTCTTTATTATTTTTTTGCTTTTTTATCTTATTTTTAAACTGTTCCTTTCATTTTTTTTTTAAATCATTTTTATTGTTATCTCTGGGAATGTAAATATCCCCTATGATAGCAATAGGTAGTGACAGGTACTCTTTTTTGAAAAAATTGGGGTCTATTAGAACCTAGATCTCTCCTCTGCCCTCAAAGTATCTGACCACACCAAGATCGGTGTGATAAAATGCTTCCCCAATTTCCCAATGGCGCTGTTTACATCCAGCAACATCTAAGTCATAAAATGCTCGTAGCTTCCGGTTTCTTAGGCCATAGAGATGTTTGGAGCCACTCTGGTCTCTGATCAGCTCTATGGTCAGCTGGCTGAATCACCGGCTGCATTCTCAGGTTCCCTGTTGAGACAGGAGAGCCAGAGAAAAACACGGAAGACGGTGGGGGGGGGGGGCATTCCCTCCCACTGCTTGTAAAAGCAGTCTAGAGGCTAATTAGCCGCTAGGATTGCTTTTACATGAAAGCCGACCGCTGGCTGAAAAGAATGATACCAAGATGATACCTAAACCCGCAGGCATCATTCTGGTATAACCACTGAAAGTCGTGAATGGCGTACCTGAAGACAAAAAAATGGTTAACAATAATGCACAGTAAACGGTAAAGTATAAAAAATTGCATAACTGAAAAGCAAACATGATAAAACATAATAACAATAAAACATTGCAGAATAGAATACAGTAAAAAAGAGCAGAACAATAGAGAGAGAATAGAGAGAGAACAATTAAACGATAACTATTTTTTTTTTATTTTATATTTTTTTTGTGTTTTTTTTTTTTTTTTTTTTTACACTTTTTTTTGTAACTGTAACTTTTATAACTGTAACCGGTTCCAGGTTCGGGTCTCTCAAAATGCGATGGCATCTTGGGAGACCCTGTGTTAGTGTGCCTAGTCTGTGCAATGCTGTAGGCTAATACTCAACTAGTGTATGGTAGCGTTCAAAACATTCACCAATGCAAAGACCAGGATTGTCAGGACAGGAGGGAAAATAATAGCGGGTGTCACGCCTATATCCGCGCTTGCTGCAGACACGCCATCTTTTTTGGGGGGGTTCGTTGGGTAGGGGTACTCGGGAGGACATAAAGAAAATGCCTCTCATGCAGCCGACTGCATTTGGTTGGGGATGTAAATGAGGGAAGTACGGGTGCTGCAGAAGTGGTGGGTTCCCAATTAGGATTGGCGAATGCAGCAGGAAGGGCATTATGGGCACGACGGGCCTGCTTGTCTTCTTCTTGGCAGCGGGACACTACTTGTGCTTGCCACCTCACCAGCTTGAACTGCACTTATGGGACTCGCCACGTCACCAAGTGTTACTGCAATGCTGGTTTGACTAGCCGCTGGCGCTTGCCAGTTCACCAAAACGCTACCAAAAAAATCTGTTAGCGATCGCAGGGATCAGGCCTGACTCTGCGAACGCTGCAGTTATGCGTTTAGTGTTTTGTAAGTGACAGTGATCGATCGATACTGCACTTGGGTGGGCTGGGCTGGGCCGGGCGGAGGGGCAAAACGCAGGTGCTAGCAGGTATCTGGGCTGATCCCGCTAACACTGCGTTTTTGGGAACCCTAAACTGCTGGAGACGCTAGTATAGATCTGATCGGATCAGATATTGATCCGTTCAGATACTATACCACTAAGGGAGGTGTACGGTGCGTGCGTGGGTGTTAGCGGTACTGGCGCTAATCTGACACTGCCTGGGGCGACGCATATCACCGCCGGGCGATCAGGGGGCTAAACCTTTATTCGGTAATAAACGGCGGGTGCCCTGACACTATAAAAAATAAACAAACTAACCAGCGTCACCCGTAACGGTTATACGGTGATCAGTGGTGAAAGGGTTAACTAGGGGGCAATCAAGGGGTTAAAACCTTTATTAGGTAGTATATGGGGGTCCCTGTCGCTATAAAACGCTGATGGCGAACCTAAATATTTACCTCCCTAACTAGCGTCACCAGTGACACTAATACAGCGATCAGAAAAATGATCGCTTAGCGACACTGGCGACGGGGGGTGATCAAGGGGTTAAAACTTTATTAGGGGGGTTAGGGGGGTATCCTAGACCTAAAGGGGGCTAACACTTACTGCCCTACCACACTAACTGTCACAAACTGACACCATGCAGTAATCAGAAAAAAAAAAAAAAAAACTGCTTGGTGTCAGTGTGACGGGGGGGGGGGGGGGGAGGGGGGATCGGGGGGTAAAGGGGGGTGTAAAGTGTGCCTGGCATGTTCTACTGTGTGTGTTGTGTTGTGCAATTCACTCAGATGTCTCTGTTCACGACCGAGACCAAAAGTCTCTGATCTATGTGAGGTTGAACACTGCGTTTTTAGATGCAAGTTTGCTGCTGCTCAATAAACCACTTTTATTTGATTATTGCACTATGGAGATCTCTTTCTATTCTATGTGAGCTTTAAATGGAGGAGAGTGGAACATGTTCCCATGTTGCAGCTCAGTGGCGGCTGGTGGCAGACAGTATCAGTCGGTCATCCAGCCCCGCACCTACCCCATCTAGGTTGCTGATTCCATCCGGTCTTCTCCTCATCTGCATCACGGCGGGTTCCGCCGTGCGTCTCCTCCCTCCCACTTCCTCCTAGGCGTCCAATCCAATTGCCTGTCCTTTCAGCCAATCAGGTGACGGGTCTCAGGACCCACTTCCTGATTGGCCGGGAGGAGGATCAGTGTGGCAATAGCGAATGCCCTGAGCCCACCCTATTTTGAAGCCTATTAGAGCCCCTGGCTATGTTTGTGGCTGTCAGAGTCCTAATGGGACTTACAGTCCCACAACAACTGGACAGCTGAAGTTTTACCCCAGTCTAGGGTTAGATGAGAAGGCTGCATACAAAGCAGCTACAGCCTGAGTAGAAAAGCCAGTCCCCGGTCAGCATACTGTAGAGAAAGGACCATGTAAAGTTGACTGATTTGCATCCTGTTCAGCACAATAAGCAAGACATAGTAGACCCTCTTCCTTTAGGTTAGTATGCCTACGGGTACGTGGATGCCCCCAGGACTTAAGGCGCAGTGCTATTTTCAAAGAACCACAGGACACTCCCCAGTAACCCCTAGAAGGAAAGAGAGAGTTCATACTACAGTTCAGCAGATAGCAATGCGAAAAAATTTTAGGTCAGATACTGTATGCAGGACTGAATAGGACTAGTGATTGGCTGGAGGTAAGGGTCAGGGCAGGCAGAAATCAATGGAGCAGCTTCATTGTACAGCAAGTAAAATTATGTCCAACTCACACCTAGCCATTTGGAATTCCAAATCCGGCTACAATCGTGGCAAAACGCACAACACACTTTTGGGTAAACTACATTCTAAATGGCACCCCAAACACGGTGTGATTTTTTTTCCTGTGATTGTCGTGCAACAAACAAAAGTTGAAACCACAGCGAAATGCGTGGAAAAAAATTGCGTGAAACTCATCACCCAAAGAGGTACATGAGCTGCTCTTGTACGACAAACGCACATTGGGCAGCCCATTCAAATGAAGTGAGCGGGAGCGATCCTTCCCACTAGGAAAAGTGTGAGTGGGGCCTTAAAGTGTTACTAAACCCAGTAATATGAAATAGTTCATCCGCCCCCTGCAGTGCCCACAGCTTATAAATCTTCTTCTTACATTAAAATACTGCCACTATATACCTTTTTTGGCTGATCTGTATACCATGGTCAAGTAATAAACTGCAGGGTCTGTCTAAGTGCTGAGTGTTCAGGTAGGGGGGGATTTCCCCAAAGCCTGTGTCCTCATGCTGTTATGGGAGGCAGATCATTAATCAATCAAGATGTCCCACCCACTGTGTTCTTTTTTAGCTACTGGGCATGGAGGAGGAAGGAGGGACTGGGCTGTCATTTAGGATCTGTATACACGCCCACATGTGTGATGTCAATATCATGTGACCTGAAAAGCTCAGCTCAACAAGGAACTGTTCTCTCCAGCAATAGTGATCAAACTGAACCTGTGCAGCTTTGCTACCCTCACTGTGTCTTATCTGGCCTCCAAGAGAGACCCTGCAGGAGGGGGAGGATCTGTCCATACAGGATCAAACAGCCTTTTTACACAGTGCAGAGGATTAATCCCTTAGGTTCCACAGTGAGTATAACAAGCATGCTATTCTGCATATACATACTGATTTTACTGTTGTGGGTTTAGTAACACTTTAATGATTCACTTGGACTTTAAAGTGTTGTATTGCCCAAACATTTGTGGATGCAAAGACCCGAATCACTATATTTGTCCTAGTGCCCATTATCACAAAGACAGAAGTGATGGGAAGTCCATTATTTTACAGTTGTCACCAGATCAAGCGTTCGGGGTATGGCTTTGTTTACAGGGGCGTGCTTAAAGAGTAACTCCAGTTTTGTTGAGGAAAAAACTTTCCCCTCTGGCAAATCAATGAACATAGCAAGGATTTTAACAAACTTTGTTGCAGATTCCTACTGTTATTCTGAAGAAATAGCTGTTTGTCTGTATCCATGTGCAAAGTGAATCTGTAGGGAGTGATTTTATTATTATCAATTAGTTGCACTTGCAGGGCTCTAATGAGGAAAGTGGCAGGGTCTGCATCCCTTTAGACATGATCTGCCTTTGGGGGTATCTCACTGAAAAATGACATTTTTGCTACATGGGATGCTCAAAATCTGATTTATATCTTTATGCAGACTTCTGGGAAAATCAATGAGCCAATCACACAAGCAGGAAACTACATTTCTGGGGGGCGTTTCGTACATCATCTGTGTACATAACGCCTCTAGGTTGCCCATATTGCTTTGATTAGCACAACGCATGGCGGTTAACGATCGGGACCCGGGACTCCCATTTCTGGGTCACTTGATCGCTGTGATAGCCTCTGACTGGCTATCACAGTGATCAGTCACTGTGCAGCTCGCCCGTGTGTTTACTTTCTCTTTTGAATGGAGAGAAAGATACATCGAATGTTTCCCTCCTTGTTGTAAATAAACAAAAGTGTGTAAAAAATGCTAATAATAAGAAAATTTTTTTTTTTAAATATCTAGATCAAGGTTTGATCTAGGCCAGTGCCAGGGTTAGTGTTATGCCGCGTACACATGACCGGTTTTGCCGTCGGAATAATTCCATTCAAGCGGTCTTGCCTGCACACGGTCAAACCAAAGTCCGACCAAAGTCCGACCGTCCAGAACGAGGTGACGTACAACACGTACGACGGGGCTAAAAAAAGGAAGTGCAATAGCCAGTAACCAATAGCTTCCGTCTCGTACTTGCTTCAGAGCATGCGTTGTTTTTGGTCCGTCGGAACAGCATACAGACGAGCTGTTTTCGCGATAGGAATTGGTTCCGTCGGAAATATTTAGAAATATTTAGAACATGTTGCATTTCTAGGTCCGTCAGAATTTTCGGAAAAAAAAGTCAGATGAGGCCTACACACGATCGGAATAGACGATGAAAAGCTTCCGTCTGACTTTTTCTGTTGGACATTCCGCTCGTGTGTACGCGGCTTTAGAGTCAAAGGTCAGGGTAGGTATATTTTGGAAAGGTTTTTTTTTAAAAAAAGCATTTTTTTAACTAGTGTCAGTGTGTTTTCGTTAAAGAAAGAAAAAAAAAGCAAAATGCGCACCTTTGTTTCTGGGCCCTACTACATGTGAAAACTGACATGCACATATGTAGTATCGCTGCGATCATTAGGAGCAGGAGACTTATTTTGGGTTGTTCTTTGGTGGTAAATTATGGTAATAGCAAAAAATATACAACTAAATTTAAAATAAAAGTGTTTTTTTTTTTTTTTTTTTTTTTTACTATTTTGGACCAGTTTACCTTTGATAATAAAAAGAAAATCAGGAAATATCTGTTACCATTTACCACCAAAAGAAAGAAAAAACGCCCGATCTGCCATGTAAAAAACATCTGGATAAACAAAGTAGTTGTGATGATATGTACAGTTTTACTAACACATGTCAAAGTTGCAAAATTGTGTTCAGGCAATAACATCTGTTTTACCATCTGTCACCAAGGGGTTAAGTATGCCCCTGTGAATGAAGCCTAACTGTTTCAATGGAAACCCCTTGTGGTGACAACTGCCCAACAGGGAATTCCCTTCACTTCAGATTTTCACTCACTTCCAGGACTTAAAGAAGATCTCTACAATGGAACAGATGCAAACTTAAAACTATGTTGTGTGTTCTGATGTACTAATGTACCTTTGCATTACAGTTGTGTTTGGACACTCTCGACGCACGTTCCCTGCAAGTTACCACAAAGGGTTAATGTACAGTTAGTAGACCAATGCACGCCATGTAAAATATGACTCAAATCCGATCTACATACAGACTATTAGGAGGCTTGTTGACCCATTTTACAGTCTAATTACCCCCTTACCTCTTTCTCATTAATCAGAATACTGTATGTTGTATAACAAGGAGGCAGCCTATGTGCAATCCTGATTGAAGGAATTGGAAGTTTTAATGATTTCCATGACTGTAATGCCTCAAAGATGATTTAATATGCATGTATATATGTGTGTGTATATATATACTACTACTTTACATTGTAGTCAAGTGTATTTCTTCAGTGTTGTCATATGAAAAGATATAATAAAATATTTACAAAAATGTGAGAGGTGTACTAACTTTTTTGAGATATTGTGTATATATATATATATATATATATATATATATATATATATATATATATATATATATGGCTCAAAATTTCAAGTCCTGAGCTACTAGCCAGGCCTCAAGGGTTACTCATCACCAGTTGCCACACCCAACCTCTACCCTGCCCCGCCCCTAATTCCGCCCCTAAACACGCTCTCATTAATTATCTCATGAAATGACACTTAAATGCTTTATGCAGAATTAAGTTACAAAACTAAATATCAACAACAACTTTATTAGTGCCCATCAATGCAGCCTCACCTGTGCTCATCAATGCAGGCTCACCTGTGCCCACCATTGTAGCCTCACCTGTGCCCATCAATGCAGCCTCACCTGTGCCCACCATTGCAGCCTTACCTGTGCCCACCATGGCAGCCTCACCTGTGCCCACCGTGGCAGCCACACCTGTGCCCACCGTGGCAGCCACACCTGTGCCCACCGTGGCAGCCACAGCTGTGCCCACCGTGGCAGCCACACCTGTGCCCGCCATTGCAGCTTTACTGTGCCCACTATTGCAGCCTCACTGTGCCCACCATTGGAGCCACACTGTTCCCATTATTGTAGCCACACTGTGCCCATCATTGCAGCCTCACTGTGCCCACCATTGCAGCCTCACTGTGCCCACCATTGCAGCCTCACTGTGCCCATCATTGCAGCCTCACTGTGCCCACCATTGCAGCCTCACTGTGCCCACCATTGCAGTCACACTGTGCCCACCATTGCAGACACACTGTGCCCATCATTGCAGACACACTGTGCCCACCATTGCAACCTCACTGTGCCCATTGCAACCTCACTGTGCCCATTGCAGCAATACTGTGCCCACAATTGCAGCCACACTGTCTCCACCATTGCAGCCTCACTGTGCCCACTATTGCAGCCTCACTGTGCCCACCATTGCAGTCTCACTGTGCCCACCATTGCAGCCACACTATGCCCACCATTGCAGCCTCACTGTGCCCACCATTGCAGCCTCACTGTGCCCATTGCAGCCACACTGTGTCCACTGCCCACTATTGCAGCCTAACTGTGCCCATTGCAGCCACACTGTGCTCACCGCCCACTATTGCAGCCACACTGTGCCCACTATTGCAGCCTCACTGTGCCCATTGCAGCCCCACTGTGCCCACTGCCCACTATTGCAGCCACACTGTGTCCACTGCCCACTATTGCAGCCACACTGTGCCCACCATTGCAGCTGCTCCTGTGATAGACAGAATGAGGGTACAATGCTGGGATGATCCTCCTCTTTCTCCAGTCATGATCCGGCCCGTCCTCTCTCTTCCTCTGCCCAGGCAAGGCTGCAATGGTGGACACAGAGTGGCTGCAATAGTGGGCAGTGGGCAAAGCCCTGTGTATATATATATATATATATATATATATATATACACAGTATCTCACAAAAGTGAGTAAACTCCCCACATTTTTGTAAATATTTTATTACATTTCTTCATGTGACAACACTGATAACACTGAAAAAATACACTTTGCTACAATGTAAAGTAGTGAGTGTACAGCTTCTATAACCATGTAAATTTGCTGTCCCCTCAAAATAACGCAACACACAGCCATTAATGTCTAAACCGCTGGTAACAAAAGTGAGTACACCCCTAAGTGAAAATGTCCAAATTGGGCCCAAAGTGTCAATATTTTGTGTGGCTACCATTATTTTCCAGCACTGCCTTAACCCTCTTGGGCATGGAGTTCACCAGAGCTTCACAGGTTGCCAATGGAGACCTCTTCCACTCCTCCATGACAACATCATGGAGCTGGTGGATGTTAGAGACTTTGCGCTCCTCCACCTTCCGTTTGAGGATGCCCCACAGATGCTCAATATGGTTTAGGTCTGGAGACATGCTTATGCCCCGTACACACAATCCAATTATCGGACGAATGATCGTCCGTTTTTGTTTGCATGCTAAACTTACGTCGAATCTGATGAGTTTACTAAAGTCCCGAAAATTCGGAAGTGATGTCGTGTGTTGCAATGCATTTGTATTGCATTTTCGAACGATACCTGTACTGATTAAGCGAAAATCATACGATCTGGCATCGTACGGAAAAAATTTCCATGCATGTCCAATAGAATAATATCGGATGAACTGTCCTGATCGGTTCTAGAAAGCTCTGTACTAACAATCCGATTATTGTACGATCGATTCGAATGCAGCATTTTTCGTACGATTTCGGATCGTGTGCACGGGGCATTAGCCAGTCCATCATCTTTACCTTCAGCTTCTTTAGCAAGGCAGTGGTCATCTTGGAGGTGTGTTTAGGGTTGTTATGTTGGAATGCTGCTCTGCGGCCCAGTCTCTGAAGGGAGGGGATCATGCTCTGCTTCAGTATTTCACAGTACATGTTGGCATTCATGCAGCCCCAGACCATGACACTCCCACCACCATGCTTGACTGTAGGCAAGACACACTTGTCTTTGTACTCCTCACCTGGATGCCACCACACAGATGGGCGGCACAGTGGTGTAGTGGGTAGCACTTTCGCCTAGCAGTAAGAAGGGTCGCTGGTTCGAATCCCAACCATAACACTACCTGCCTGGAGTTTGCATGTTCTCCCTGTGCCTGCGTGGGTTTCCTCCGGGTACTCCAGTTTCCTCCCACACTCCAAAGACATGCTGGTAGGTTAATTGGATCCTGTCTAAATTGGCCCTAGTATGTATGAATGTGAGTTAGGGACCTTAGATTGTAAGCTCCTTGAGGGAAGGGACTGATGTGAATGTAATATATATATGTAAAGTGCTGTGTAAATTGATGGTGCTATATAAGTAGCAGAAATAAATACAAATAAAAAAATAAGACCACAGGACATGGTTCCAGTAATCCATGTCCTTAGTCTGCTTGTTTTCAGCAAACTGTTTGCGGGCTTTGCTGTACATCATCTTTAATAGAGGCTTCCTTCTAGGAGGACAGCCATGAAGACCAATTTGATGCAGTGTGTGGCGTATGGTCTGAGCACTGACAGGCGGATCCCCCACCCCCCCCACCCCTCCAACCTCTGCAGCAATGCTGGCAACACTCATACGTCTATTTCCCAAAGACAACCTCTGGATATGATGCCGAGCAACTTCTTTGGTCGACCATAGTGAGGCCTGTTCTGAGTGGAACCTTTCCTTTTACACCGCTGTATGGTCTTGGCCACCGTGCTGCAGCTCAGTTTCGGTCTTGGCAATCTTCTTATAGCCTAGGCCATCTTTATGTAGAGCAACAATTCTTTTTTTCAGATTCTCAGAGAGTTCTTTGCCATGAGGTGCCATGTTGAACTTCCAGTGACCAGTATGAGAGAGTGAGAGCGATAACACCAAATTTAACACACCTGCTCCCCATTCACACCTGAGACCTTGTAACACTAACGAGCCACATGATACCGGGAAGGAAAAATGGCTAATTGGGCCCAATTTGGACATTTTCACTTAGGGGTGTACTCACTTTTGTTGCCAGCGGTTTAGACATTAATGGCTGTGCGTTGAGTTATTTTGAGGGGACAGCAAATTTACACTGTTAAACAAGCTGTACACTCACTACTTTACATTGTAGCAAAGTGTCATTTCTTCAGTGTTGTCACATGAAAAAATATAATAAAATATTTACAAAAATGTGAGGGGTGTACTCATTTTTGGGAGACACTGTATATACAGTACATACTGTATCACAATACAGAGGACTTAATGCAACTCGGCAAGTGGTGTATGAGAGATTAGTATTTTTAGTATTTTATATTTTAAAGTTGGTGAATTTCAAAAGACCAGTGCACTACATTTGCACGCCAGTGCAGCACAGGTAAGCTGAAAATCACAAGTGTACAGATAGTTCAACACTGCATAACATTCTTGAACTAGCACACTGTGCTATTTATATGGTATTATATACTGGGGCCCTGGATCTCTTCATGAAAGTTTCTGGCTGTCTGGAGTTCTCTGTTATCATTGACAGCAAATGTTCCAGGTCACAAAACAAGAGACAGCCCAGACTAGATAAACTAACCAGTTCATCAGTTGTCTAACACTGCTTAAGATTCTGTTACACTCTGATCTGTTTAAATTCCTGGTACCCAGTCTGTGCTCCTTAGGCACTTATTGTATGGCCCTTGGGGCCCCTGCAGACAGTTTCATTGTTCAGTTTATTTCCTTCACTCAGTTCTACTTTTTCTGTGCTGTCCATGCCTTTTATATTTTTTTTAATGTTTTTTGTTACTCTGGTCCTTTATGATGAACCTTGCTGAGAGACATGAAGGTAAATGTGGTAAAGTAATTCCTAGGAAGGCTGTGGGGAGCCATACCTGGAGAAGCATTGCTTTGTAAAGGTGATTTCATAGCGATAAACTCCAGCAGTTTTATGAAATGTGTTTTCAGTCAAATTCTGTCTCCTGAAGCATGTCCCCCATCTCCAAAAACTCCAAAAGCATGTTTGTCATTTCTGACCATCTTCTGCAGTCTGTCCGCAGTCTCCGACCATTTCTTGTTGCATGCCCGTAGTCTCTGTCTATCTTTTGTAGCATGTTCACAGTCTCTAATCATCACTTGTTGCATGTCCGTAGTCTCTGACTATCTTCTGTCGCATGTCCACAGTCTCTGACCATCTCTTTTTGCATGCCCGTAATCTCTGATCATCTTCTGTAGACTGTCCACAGTCTCTGATCATCTGTTGTTGCATGTCCGTAGTCTCTGACTATCTTCTGTAGCATGTCCACAGTCTCCGACCATCTCTTGTTGCATGCCCATAATCTCTGATCATCTTCTGTAGTCTGTACCCAGTCTCCCACCCCTTGTTGTTGCATGTCTATAGTCTCTGACTATCTTCTGTAAAATGTCCTCAGTCTCTGATCATCTCTTGTAGCATTTCTGTAGTCTCTGGCCAACTTCTGCAGTATGTCCACACTCTCCAACCATCTCTTGTTGCATGCCCACAGTCTCTAACCATCTTCTGTAGCATGTCCACAGTCTCCGATCATCTCTTGTTGCATTTCGGTAGACTCTGACCATCTTCTGTAGCATGTCCACAGTCTTCAATCATCTCTTGTTGCATGCCCGAAGTCTCTAATCATCTTCTGTAGTATGCCCACAGTCTCTGACCACCTCTTGTTCCATGCCAACAGATTCTGTCCCTGACCATCTTCTGTTGTCTTGCGGTTTCTGACTCACCACGAGGCAACCCTTCATCCCTCTTTCATGTCACTGTACACGTTTATGCTGCTTTTGTCAGTCATTTGTAAGCATTTTTCAACTAAAAGTTGTGTAGTGCTGCTGAAAAAGGGGCGGGGAGCTGCTGTTTGAGAAAAAAAAAGCTCTAAAAAGCTCATGCTATGCTTTTCAGGTATTTCCACTTAAGTCCATTGAGGACAAAAACGCTAAATTCTGCTTGAAAAGAAGCTAATTTAGGCCCTGTTCACACCCGTGATCTCAAAACCCACTACAATTGCAAAACACAGGTTCAAACGCCATTATTTTCAATGACACCTAAAACACTGTGCATTTTTGCCGCAATTTATTGTGCGTAAATCACATCCCGTGAAGCTTGTCACCCAGAAGAAGCTCCTGCTTCTTTTTGGGTGCCAAGCTTCACATGATGTGATTGCCGATGAATGAATCATGCCGCAATTGCAGCAAAACCGCACCCAACTGTAGGTGCCATTGAAAATAATGGCACCTGAACCTGCGTTTTGCGATTGTAGTGCGTTTGAGATCCCAAAACGTCCAGGTGTGAACGGAGTGGTACTTTTTTAGCAAAAGGCAGTTTGCTACAAATGACAGGATGCTCAGATGTGAATAAGGGCTATTGAAACCAATAGGTTTTTGTTTGCTGAGCGATTTTGTGCTTTGAGTTAGGCAGCCCTTAGACAGTGTGAACTTTTTTCCTGCAACCGCGTGTTCACCAGTGTTGATGGGGGAATCCCTCCTGCCGAGCAGTTGTCTTGTCCCGGTAGGGGGGGAAGCTGTCCCCAACGGGAGAAGACAGTGATTATCGCTAGCGACTGTAGCAGCCGCTTGTGATAATCAGAAGTGAATCCGACAGGCTGGTTGTACCCAAGTTGATTGATCAATCAACTTGGTACATTTATCCTGCCAATTAATGGTTCAAAACTCAGCCGGTTCCTGCTGAACCGGGCAAGATTCAAACCGTGTATGGCTGGCGTTATAAGCTACAAAACACTCAAGTTTGAATGGGGACCTTAAAGGATGCAGCCCCATTGCAAAGGATTATTTTTAATTTGCCCAGAGTAAGGCTTTATAGGTACAACAATGTACTAGACGTCCATATATCTCATTTACAAGGCAGCTGAAGACTTCCAGTGTCACCAAACCCACCAGACGTCAATACAAATGTGACTGAAGATCTAGATCTAGTCTAGATCAGACTCTTTCCACTCTATCCAAAACTAAAAAGAAAGTTTTGGCTGGAGTTCTACTTTTATCTAAATAAAAACACTGCATGATTACCAACAAGAGAGAGGTTTTGAGAGTGAAATGTGAACGCATATTGTATACATTCCTGTGGATAGTGCTGTGTGTGGGAGGAAGTTGTTAGTTGATGGTTTGGTACATTGTACAAAGATCTCCCCTGTTCTCCTACTGAGGAGTTATACATAATGTAATCCTGTGAATATCTTAGGAATTGGCGACTTTCTGCATATCATGAAATACTTCTCAAGAAATTATTTCTTGATTCAAACTAAAGGACAGGCTTCCTATCTCCCTAAATGACAGAAAGATGTGCAGCTGTAATCAATCTTGCAACAGATGTGTCATACAAAAAAATATATGATCTGAATATAATTTGTTCTCTTGAAAAACCCAGAAGCACTTTACTACAGGCAGCGACACATCCATTTAGACCTCATTTGGGGAAGAACATATTTTCTACCATCTGAGTTTATTATTACCTTATCAGTGAAACAATATTATTTCCCATGACAATTTGGCTGGGGGGGGGGTGTAAGGTGTACTTTTCCTATATAGGGATAATGAAATGTTTTAGGTTAGCAAAACAAACTGCACAGAAAGAGCTAACTTACACTAGCTTTAGCCCTCTGAAGAGTGATCCACAGTGGATTGACAGTTGGTGAAGTGGCAATTATGTTGCCTCCTTGCTGCCTGCTTTATCCTGTAAAAAAGCCCACACCACCGGGTGGTTATGGTGTGACAAAATTCACTTGAATGGGTTGCTTTCAGCGGGCGGTACTGCTTGCTGGATACCACATGAGCTTTAATTCATGTCATGGCTGTGAAGCAAAGCATCACCCCCTGTCCAGGGATGTCTTTACAGCTGCCCTGGGCCCAGTCATTGTTGTGGCGCCCAAAGCAGCGGCCCCTTGAGCCCACGCCAGAGGCAGAACTACCAGCAGGGCATTAGGAGGGGTACAGCCGATGGAGGGTGCCGAGCCGCACGCAGCACAAATCTGGATACCACAGGGAATAGAGTGCGAAGGAGAGAACAGGCACCACAACACGCTGCATTACTCCTTGTTCCCATCTAACTACACACACCCCACGCCATCACCGCCTACACTGGCCGCTCCAGCCTGAGACACGCCCTCCTACTCGGGATACTCTTACTCCGGGGCTGCACAACATGGTGAGGTGATGTCAGGGCTGAGCTGTCACTGGTTTCTGGAATGTGGAGGAGAGCCCTGCACCTGTCAACCAGGGGGCAGGATGGATCAGGGGGAGGGGAAGGAAGAGGATTTACTCCAGGGAAACAGCTAAATACACATAAGTGATTTGTATTCCTTATGTGTATGCATATTACAGTGGCTGTGGGAGTTCTGTCAGGCCAGGTCTCCTCACCTCACCCTGCTGACTCCAGGACTGGTGAGGGCGGGGTGTAGTCTTTACTAAAACGGTCCGTCCACTTTACCAAAAATCTGCCCTTGTAGATAAACACAAACCGTGCTCCTATGAGCAATATTGAATTATATACCCCTCCAGAAGCCTGTCCAAAAAACTTCCATAGCTGAGTTCCCCATCCTACCCTGTTGCTAGGATATTGCTCTGGAGCACTAGCCCTTGTTGCTCGCCTCCGCCATCACACGATGTCTGTTCCCTCAGATTTAAATACTGCATATGTACTTTCTTCCCTGTTGCCATGGTGATGACCTCAGTCATGGCAACGGGGTAGATGGTGCACATCACTTGTGCGGCATTTGAATCCGAGAGCCTGTGGTGGGCATCAGCAACTGGAGCGCCACAGCAACGTCTCTTTTGGATTGAGATGTTACAGGTGCACTGTGTCATGGCATTGAGCTGGGTACTGTAGAAACTGGAGAGAATGTACTAATGGTGTTTGAATCGGAGAGACTGCGCTCTCGTAATGGCAGAGGTGAGCACCAGTATTTGGAGCTCTCGAAGCCTGCCCAAAAAAAACTCCCACAGCTGGTGTTTTCCTATCCTTTTGCTAGGATGTGTTGCTATGGTGCTCCATCTATTGATGCTCTCCTCTGCCATTGCAAAAGCACATTCTCTTCCCTGTTGCCATGATGCTGAGCTCATGGTGCACTGTGCATGTGTGGCGTGAATCCTAGTGCATTCTTGTGATGGTGGAGGCACACATTGGCTGGAGCGCCATAGTAATGTCCTCTCCTAGCAATATCTCTCTATAGTGTGTACTTGTCTCAATTAAGAGCTCTAAGTGTAATTTCTGTCTGTTGCTTTGTTACTCTGCTATCAGCATGAATCACTTCTGTCAAGTTTTCCAGACACCAAGAGAACAAAGGTGACAGGGAGGGAGCTCCAGCTGATTGATAGACTCAGCTCTGTTCCTGTGTACTGTGTGAAGGGGGTGTGTCTCTTCCCTCCAATCAGCTCCCAGAGCTGCAGATAAACAGGTACAATCTATGTAGAAGGATTTGTTTCATCTCTGTGTATCACCTAAGGCCAGTCACTTTGCGGGATATATGTAAGGGTTTACAATTACTTTAACAGCAATAATGCAAAATGGGTTCAGGATGGCAAAAAACTTGCACATACTGCAGAATAATACTGTACAAAACAGATTGTGAAAGCTGTACAAGCATGGATGCTTCACAGCAATGTGTCTTTGGCTCAATCAGGGTTACATGTGGCTGCATAGTACATCCTTTACAGCTAATGTACAGCTACTTGTGATCATCCTCATAAACAGCATCCTTCTCAGTAGAAATGAGCTTGCCATCCTCTGAACTAATCTCTAACCCCAATTCCAGAATCTCACTCTTTTGTACCCAATGAGCTGTAAGATGAGTCATTCCCCACCCTGCAGCCCACATGAGCTGCAGGGCAGGAATGACCCAGCCCACAGCTCATTGGGGTACAAAAAAGTTGAAGTTTGGAATTCAAGTTAGAGATGAGTTCAGATGATGCCTCCAGCTCATCTCTACTTCTCAGTGAAGCCCAGCTTAATTTTGTTAACACAAGAAAGCAGCCAGAGGGACCAAAGGACAAAGGGCCACCCCACTGGAACTAGGTACTCTGGCAGCAATCAGGGAGGTGTTCCCCATGATAGTTATTTCTTCTGGAGAAGGTATACTCTATTAGGCTCTGGCCCATCTGACCACAAACTGGTTCTGATAGTGACATGTAGCATTAGCCAGTCTATTCAAAATTAACGGGCTGCAATGCACCTCAGTGTACAAAAAAATAGGGCATGCTGCATTTTTTGCAGCACACTGCAAAGAACATCATGTGGTGTGCTTGTAGGCAGGTGCAGTCTACTTTCTCCACTGCAGGTTGCGCTCTTCTGCAGCGGCACTGAAGTTGAAGAGGATGTCAAGTTCCTCTATGGCTTCCTGGATCACTGGCAAAGCTATCCAATTGGATATTGCTGCCCCATATGAGTCTAGCAGTCATCTTAGGTCAGGCAGAGCCTATTTAGGACACTGGCTCCCAGGCTTGGCACACATTTTATGAGACAGGTAACCCACCTGGTAGGGACAGAACTAGCGGCATCAAAAAAGGTTCCTGATGAGGAGGAAAAGCCTAGGGTTCACAACTTCTCTGGACATCTCCCCGCTTGGGCATGAAGCAGCCAGGCCACATTCTGCCCCTCCGAACAGGTGCTGTCATTTCAGCTGAAACCTGCTCTCTACATGCTATTGGACCCATGAGTGCCCCCGGTTGGGTTGTCTTCCCACCAGGTTAATTGTGAACTGTCCTTGTATTTTTTCAATACAAATTCTTTTATTGTACTTGGTCTGTGTGAGTTATTTCTGCCGCACCACGCTGCACCCCACCTACATGCTGCAGTGTGTTGCAACATAACTGTATCCTTGTGGTGTGTTGGGACATCATTCAAAGTGAAAGTACTGGTGTGCACAAGCCCTAAAGTAACCAAAATTCTCCATAGTGAAACTTTAAATAAGAGCAGTTGGTAGCAACAAATAGTTAAGGTGCTGAAGGAGAACTCCAATTTTTGAATAAGGCAGAACCTAGATTCACTTCCTCAGGGAAATTAAAGGAAAAGTACAGCCAAAGCTCATTAAGCTGTACTTCTCCTGTGGATCACAAGAGTGCAGTTCGTTTTGCACAATCAGCTGGAGTTCCCTCCCCTGTCACCTTTTTTCTCTTGGTGTTTGGAAAATGTGTCAGAAGTGATTCATGCTGATAGCAGAGGAACAAAGCAGCAGACAGAAATTACACTTAGCTCTCTTAACTGAGACAAGTACAAACTATAGAGGGATATTGCCATATTGCGATGGCGCTCCAGCCATTGATGCGTGCCTCCACCATCACAAGAACGCACTAGGATTCACGCCCCACATGCACAGTGCACCATGAGCTCAAGACCATGGCAACAGGGGAGAGAATGTGCAGTGTTTGATTCCGAGAGAGCGTGTTTTTGCAATGGCAGAGGAGAGCATCAACGGCTGGAGCACCATAGCAGCACATCCTAGCAACAGGATGGGAAAACACCAAATGTGGGGGTTTTTTCGGGCAGGCTTCGGGAGCTCCAAATACTGATGCTCACCTCTGCCATCACATTTGTCAGTGAGCCAGAACAAGCATGTTGGACAGGATTCCTTCAAAACAATTATCAATGGCACCTTCCATACCTCTCTCTTCACAGTTTCACTTTAATGAGTAGGGATGAAATATTACAGATTGTCTATGTCACATTTATTTATAGCCTAGGAAACCATGTGAATGCTCTGTGAATTTCTGGCTGAACATTCTGTCAATTTGCTAGTAAGATGAAATCAAGATCCTAATGAGTATTGGGGCACATTACATAATATAATAATAATAATGCTATGATAAGCCTCTCTGATATGTGACAACCTGACCAAAAAAAAAAAACAAGAAAGTAGGCCCTGTGCAGGTAACAGACATTATTGAAAAGAATGGACAGTAGGACAAAACAGGCAGGCAGGCACTGTAGTGGATTAGTAGGCGGCACCATTGAGTTGCAGCACTAAAGGCTTGGGTTCATATTTAACATGCTGGGTTTGTATTTTCTTCCTGCATTAGAATTAAATTTCTACAGGTCAGAAGAAAATGTATGCAATTAAAAACATTAGCAGTGGGGGGTGTGGCCGGACTCCGTGATTGATGGCCGCACACTGATCCTGCTCTGTCTCTTAGCGGCACTACAGGGCTCATAGCATGGGCATAATCAGGCGGACATTGGCAGTTTTGACCCACATCATCTCACCATCTCTCTGGGAATGTCAAAACGGAGGAAAGAAAACAAAACATAGAAGAAGATGACAAAATTCTTCTCCCTACCGGCCCATTCTGCATTCCAAAATGGCACCGGCAGACGCTCGTCACAATGTCACAGCAGGGAGGAGGGGGAGAGAGCCCGCTTCATGCAGGAACACAGAGAATTCACAGTAAGTGATGGAGCTAACTCCCAAACATCCTCCACTTCTAACAGCCCAGCTAAATCCAGACCCAGGCTCTGTCCTAATGAGGAGCAGCACAGTGAGGAGAACTTATCAGACACCTGATACAGGGGATACATGTAACCAGACCTCCATTGCTGCTTATCCCACTACTGGTCAGGCAGTGATAGACACCACACTAAAAGAGATGATGCTATCTTTGCAAAGCTCCATCCACACTGATATTGTGACTATGGTACGTCATTTTAAAGCTGAAATCAATGACCTAGATGACAGGATCTCTCATGTTGAAACAAAGATGGGTGAAGTTACTTCTCATTTCAATGAGTTGGTGGATGCCCCCAGTGAACGCGAGGAGGAGGTAGAGTGGATTAAAACCAAGCTAGCTGATTTGGAAGATCGTTCCAGACGGAACAATTTAGAGATCAGAGGCATCCCTGAAACCATCAAACCAACAGCGTTAAAAGATTATTTTGTTAAGCTTATGTCAGATATTTTGCCTGACGCTCTAGCAACCAAATTGATCATTGATCGCATACACAGGCTGCCTAAACCACCACACCTATCAGACAAATTTCCAAGGGACACGATTGTCCACATTCACTTCTACCACATTAAAGAATGCCTCCTCTGGACCACTAGGAACACAGCGTCCATTCCAAAGCAATACTCTGATCTTGCCTTTTTTGCTGATCTGTCCAAATACACACTGCTTCAAAGGAAAAACTTAGCCACCATCACCAAGCCCCTACGAAACCACAACATACCGTATAAATGGGGACACCCTGTGAAATCGATGATTATTAAAGATGGAAAAGAACACATAATTCACTCCCTCAATGAAGGATTAGCTTTATTGTGACTCTGGAATGTTCTGGAACCCCAGGTCTCTCCTGGTACCTCATCCTCAGACCGTCAGCACAATGGCTTCGACTGGCATGCATCCAACCTGTCAACTGAAATGATCACTTGATTTATTCCTAGAGATCCACTGAATCTACCGTAGCCCTGGTAGTTGCCCTATGAGAATGGGCCCTTGGTTGATCTTCCTTTGAATTATTAGTTGCGGACCTGCCAAATACTTGTTTAATTTTTAACGTTTCTCGCATTTGTTTTTGCAACTGTTACGCCTTTTTCTGAACTCTTGTTTTAAACGTTTATTCTCATTCGGAATCAACGTAGGCATACTTTCACGTCTACTGTCTCTACCTTACACATTTGAGATTCAAGAATTTCTAGACCAACCTACTCAACATTATACAGCCAGGTCATTACACATCACTTAACGGTTTAGCACTGCTATGTATCTACAGAGGAGCTCTCTCCCTGCTCTTTAGACGGTAACTTTATTGTGCTCCACATTAATCAGCACTGCGGAGTAATCTTTGGATCATACTTATAGTAGTCATTATGGCGTTTACAATTACCACAGTCAATGTCAAAGGGCTCAATAGTCCCAACAAACGCTATTCACTATGGTCAGATGCTTGCAAATTGCGTAGTGACATCCTATGTCTTCAAGAGACTCGCTTCTGTGCCAATAAGACTCCAACATTCAGCCACAAGAACTTCCCTCATATATACCTGGCCAATGCACCTCAAAAACAAAAAAAAAAGAGGAGTGGCAATTGCAGTTAAAGACTGTAGCTTTCCAACCTCTGGATGTAACCACGGATGATCAAGGTCGATACATCATACTTGTCTGTCAAATCAACAACATTATATATACCATTGCTAATATCTATGCGCCAAACTCAAAGTAATTATCCTTTATCCATAAGATCTGGAAAACATTAAAAAAAAGATGCAAGGCCAACTTATATTATGCGGGGACTTTAATGTAGTTCCAGATACTTCAGTGGATGTCTCCACTTCCTCTCCAAGGAGATCACACCCATCCTCCCTGCAGTCCTTTATCCGGTCTAACTCTCTTTTTGACATATGGAGATGCCAACACTCTACGGAAAGAGATTACACCTTCTTTTTCAAACCACATTGCTCGTACTCGAGAATCGACTATATGCTAATTGACAAGACTCTTCTTCAGGATGTCATGTCCTCTACCATCCATACAATAACCTGGTCAGACCATGCTCCCGTTTCCATAAGTGTAGGGGGAACAACAATGGAAGGAGCAGGAATGTTTGGCGCAATGATCCAACATTAATGTCTATACCTACTAACCTGAAAACAATCACGCGTCATATCCAAGAATTCTTCTAAATTAATGCACCTTTCATAGTTGATCCTACTACAACTTGGACTGCGCATAAAGCATACGTTACTAGGACTGTTACTAAAGATGAGTGCCATAGCCAAACGCCAGAGAACACAGCAGTTAAATACCCTGATGACCTCTATCTCCCAGTTGGAAGATGATAACAAAAATAATCCCAATATTGTTACTAGCAATAAGTTGTCTCAAGTTTGGAACGGTCTTAGAATCTTTTTAACAGCTCAACATGCCAAAACATTTACGTAAAGTCCAATCAAACTTTTATGCTAATAGCAATAAGGCTGGCAAACTTTAGGCTGCTCAAGTAAAACAATGGCGAAACATTCCAATTTACAATTTACATTGCCAATGCCTTTAGCGATTTTTTAGCTTTATATACAATTTAGGAGAAGATCCTCACATGTCACAACCTTCAGAAGAATTAATAACTACATTTTTACACTCCCTGAATCTCCCAACATTATCAGAAGAACATTTGCATGATCTCAATGCACCCTTCTCTCTCACAGGAATTGAAAGCAATTACTTCTCTCCCCAACAATAAATCGCCTGGTCCAGACGGCCTCTCGGCCGAATATTATAAACTTTTTTATCCATCACTAGTGCCTCACCAGCCATCAACTTTCAATACTGTTGTGTCCTCTGGCTCTTTTCCGTCTGAGATGTTGAATGCAACAGTTGTCACTCTGCCAAAGCCAGGGAAGGAGCCGGTGTCCCGCCAAAATTTTTCCTGATGCCACTCGTAAGATTATCAACCTGTTACATTATGCTGAAGCTACGAAAGTCCCCTCCATTTTTTAAGCCTTTGATGCTGAAAAAGCATTTGATAGGATTCAGTGGGGATACTTACACCACACCCTATCCAAACTTGGCTTTAGCGGCAACATCCTGGCAGCTATTATACTCTACCCCATCGGTGCTCCCTGATGGTTTCTTATCTCAAAAATGTATTATTACAAATGGCACTCTCCAGGGCTGCCCACTCTCTCCCGTTATCTTTACGCTCATGAAGGAGCCCTTGGCTCATAAGATAAGAAATCACAAATGCATATCTGGAATATCCATAGAGGGCAAAGAACACAAAATTACGCTTTTTGCCGACGACACTGCCCGAAGTGTATAACATTCTGAAGGTATTTAACTCAATCTCTGACTACAAAATCAACAAATCCAAATGCAACGTGCTTAGTATAACCATCAATAAGATTGATAAAACCCGTTTACAAACTTCTTTCCCTTTCCAATGGCCAGAAAGTTCAGTGCCCTATCTAGGTATATCCTTAACATCTCTTTCCACTAATCTCTTTTTTGCTAACTACATTCCCCTAACCTCATCTTGCAAAGCTGAACTAGATAGACTTAGCAAATTCTACTTAACTTGGTCTGGGAGATTGGCGGCATTTAAAATGTTGGTACTTCCCAAAATCATATATGTATTCTGAGCAATATCTATCTCAATTCCCTCTTCATTTTTTGCTGAACTGAAACGCATTCTAAACTATTTGCTATGGCAAGGGAAAAAAATGTAGATGTCCCTTTGTCACACTCATTAAACACAAAACAGTCGGAGGAATGGGGCTACCAGATTTACACAATTACTATGTAGCAGTATTGCTGGACCAACTTAAATATTGGTTCACACCCTCTCCGGAGAAACAATGGATAGCTATAGAACAACATTTTATGCCCAAGGGCCCACTAAATTCATTCCTTCTAGCCCAAACATTTCTTAAACATAAGAAAACAATTATACACCCCACCATTTCAGCATCTGCTTATGCCTGGCATTATTTCCTTGGATCTACATGCAACCCCCCCTCCCACACACACACACACACACACACAACAGCGGTACCAATTCCACTGGGTCTTTTTCAATTTCTGATCCCCAATATCTCCCTTGAGAAATGGCAATCTCTAGGTCTAAAACATATACAAGACATTATGACAGATAATAGAATAACTCCAGTCAATGTTCTTCAAAGCAAAATCCATCTTTACCCCCTCGACACCTATTTGCCCACGCAAATTGCATCCTATCTACCGAAAAACCCCATTCCTTGCATCAATGTATCTAGTATGGCCTGGTATTTCCACCTTTTACTGGCTCCTACAAACCAAATCCATTAGGGGAATGGCGCTGTTCACAGACAATGTATATGAAGAGGTGAATTCTAAAAATAAAAATAAAAAAGTGTGCACCAGAGTCCAACAACAAACTTGGTGAAGATTCCTGTAAACGTGCTAAACCCTTTTACAATGTATATGTCATATGGGATGTGAGTGTGCAAATCACCAAAACATTTAAAAAGTGAAAATAAACATAAAAAACATAAAAAACTGGTATGAGTGACACTAAAACATATCCACATTTAAAAATCCCACTGAAGTGCCAAGTGACACCAAAAATTGGCAACTATAATTCCTCTGATGTTGACTGGAAAAATCAGAACATATAAATACAAAATATATATAATAAATAGATGTGCAGCAATCAAAAAATGTATAAATTTGATAAATGAGTTCGTGATTGTGTGCAACCAAAAAACGTGTAATAATTTTATGTGCACCAATAAAAATTGTCCAATAAAAATTGTCCAAAAGGTGTGAAAAAAAAGTCCCTGTGTACAGATGGTATGTGTATCCAAGTGATCCTCAGCAAGTTTTCAGTACTGATGTTATCCGTTTTTTTGTTAGGCCCCCACTTGTGCCCTCACTCACCGGAACGCCCAACCCCTGCAGGGGTAATGGGAATATGTGTGTAGATCCAGAAACCGGAATCCTGGACAGCCGATATCCCTCTCTCAGGGTCCGTGATCTCCTTCCCACTTAATTCGCTATAATCCTTTTAATGGTATCCACCGGAGAAAGTCCATGTATGTAGAGAAAAGAGGAGCCTCATAGCGTAAATCCGAAAAAATATACATTTATTAAACAAATAAGTTAAAAAATGGGAGCTGACAATGCTCCACCGGCTGGCTGGAAGCCAATGGCCACTATGGTGGCGTGGTAGCGGCGTGCGTTTCACAGCCTAACTACCAAAATCGGAAACTAGCACAGAGTCAGACGCTGAAGCGACGTATGCGTACCACGTGACCACGCCTTACGCGTTTCGTCATCAAGACGTCATCTGAGGCGCCGCCATCTTGGTACACCATACGCCTAATATACTACAAGGAGGCGCCACGATGTCCAATCAGAAAGACGCTGTAGTGACGTACCCACCCACCCAGCGGGGAGTGTATGGAAGAACGCTGTTAAAAGGGGAAAACAGAAGCAAAATTGACACTTGGCAACCCCTATTGGAGAATAACGAAAAAATCATGGCAGGGCGCCTCCGTATAATATTAGAGCAGCAAGGAAGTAAAAGGGAAGCCTCAAAGAATGAGGACATGTGGGCAAAACCTTTTCATATGTGAAATGATGCACAGAGGGAAGAAAAATTTTTTTAAAACACTATAAAAATGATGAAAATAAAACTGAAAATATAAAAAAAGGAATAAAAAATTAAAATCATCCGTATCTGTAGTGAGTGTAAAATCAGAAACCAAAAAGCAGACAACAAAACACCTGGGACTAACAACCCACAGTGTATGTGTATGTGTGCCCTCATCTGTGCACCCACCTACGGTGGTGCAAATAAAACACTATACTCATATCTAAAAACCCCTATGCTCCTATCTCCAAGAATGGGAGGAAAAACTACACCCAAAGCACATTATTAAAAAGGAGGTGTGGGGATGTCTAATATCATTCCTGTGAAAGTATGTATAAAATCTGTATAGGAAAAAATGGGAACCACCATAAATATTGGTGTATTTATGCTCTGAAAAAATATACGTAAAACACAATATGTAGAAGGAGGTTTCATATGGTGTAAGAGGATTTTATCTGCAATTATGTGTCCCATACATATCTGTATAACTATAAGTAGGGGCATGCTGGTGCCCCCGCATCACATACCAGATGGTAGAGATGGGTGGGGCACGGACATTTCATCTAGTGTAAGAGAATATGATCTGCGATATGTGTAAATACATATCTGTATCACTCTAGGTGAAAGCATGCTCATGCCCCCGCATCACACACTAGATGGTGGAGAAGGAGGGGGCACCCACATTAAAACAATACTTCTAATATATATATATATATATATATGTCCAAAACATGACGTGTATTATTAAAAAAGGTATAATTGTGTTACGTGGAAAAAAATGGTGATTAGAGATTGGATAAAAAGCAGTTCAAATCAATATCCACGTTAAGTCCTCTAGGAACCAGGCGGTATAATCGGTATATCCATCTGGTCTCATTTTGGGATATCAATTTCTTCCTACTACCCCCCCCTCCAGTGTTCCTTAATGGTATCAATACCATAAAAAACCAAACCGGATGGATCTCTGTGGTTTTATTCGTCAAAGTGTCTGGAATACCACCACAGAGATCCATCCGGTTTGGTTTTTTATGGTATTGATACCATTAAGGAACACTGGAGGGGGGGGGTAGTAGGAAGAAATTGATATCCCAAAATGAGACCAGATGGATATACCGATTAGATAGCCTGGTTCCTAGAGGACTTAACGTGGATATTGATTTGAACTGCTTTTTATCCAATTTCTAATCACCATTTTTTTCCATGTAACACAATTATACCTTTTTTAATAATACACGTCATGTTTTGGACATATATATATATATTAGAAGTATTGTTTTAATGTGGGTGCCCCCTCCTTCTCCACCATCTAGTGTGTGATGCGGGGGCATGAGCATGCTTTCACCTAGAGTGATACAGATATGTATTTACACATATCGCAGATCATATTCTCTTACACTAGATGAAATGTCCGTGCCTCACCCGTCTCTACCATCTGGCATGTGACGCGGGGGCACCAGCATGCCCCTATTTATAGTTATACAGATATGTATGGGACACATAATTGCAGATAAAATCCTCTTTCACCATATGAAACCTCCTTCTACATATTGTGTTTTACGTATATTTTTTCAGAGCATTAATACACCAATATTTATGGTGGTTCCCATTTTTTCCTATACAGATTTTATACATACTTTCACAGGAATGATATTAGACATCCCCACACCTCCTTTTTAATAATGTGCTTTGGGTGTAGTTTTTCCTCCCATTCTTGGAGATAGGAGCATAGGGGTTTTTAGATATGAGTATAGTGTTTTATTTGCACCACTGTAGGTGGGTGCACAGATGAGGGCACACATACACATGTGGGTTGTTAGTCCCAGGTGTTTTGTTGTCTGCTTTTTGGTTTCTGATTTTACACTCACTAAAGATACGGATGATTTTAATTTTTTATTCCTTTTTTTTTATATTTTCAGTTTTATTTTATTTTCATCATTTTTATAGTGTTTTAAAAGGTTTTGCCCACATGTCCTCGTTCTTTGAGGCTTCCCTTTTACTTCCTTGCTGCTCTAACATTATACGGAGGCGCCCTGCCATGATTTTTTGTTATTCTCCAATAGGGGTTGCCAAGTGTCAATTTTGCTTCTGTTTTCCCCTTTTAACAGCGTTCTTCCATACACTCCCCGCTGGGTGGGTGGGTACGTCACTACAGCTTCTTCTGATTGGACATCGTGGCGCCTCCTTGTAGTATATTAGGACGTATGGTGTACCAAGATGGCGGCGCCTCAGATGACGTCTTGATGACGAAACGCGTAAGGCGTGGTCACGTGGTACGCATACGTCGCTTCAGCGTCTGACTCTGTGCTAGTTTCCGGTTTCGGTAGTTAGGCTGTGAAACGCACGCCGCTACCACGCCACCATAGCGGCCATTGGCTTCCAGCAAGCCGGTGGAGCATTGTCAGCTCCCATTTTTTAACTTATTTGTTTAATAAATTTATATTTTTTCAGATTTACGCTATGAGGCTCCTCTTTTCTCTACATACATGGACTTTCTCCGGTGGATACCATTAAAAGGATTATAGCGAATTAAGTGGGAAGGAGATCACGGACCCTGAGAGAGGGATATCGGCTGTCCAGGATTCCGGTTTCTGGATCTACACACATATGCCCATTACCCCTGCAGGGGTTGGGCGTTCCAGTGAGTGAGGGCACAAGTGGGGGCCTAACAAAAAAACGGATAACATCAGTACTGAAAACCTGCTGAGGATCACTTGGATACACATACCATCTGTACACAGGGACTTTTTTTTCACACTTATTGGACAATTTTTATTGGACAATTTTTATTGGTGCACATAAAATTATTACACGTTTTTTGGTTGCACACAATCACGAACTAATTTATCAAATTTATACATTTTTTGATTGCTGCACATCTATTTATTATATATATTTTGTATTTATATGTTCTGATTTTTCCAGTCAACATCAGAGGAATTATAGTTGCCAATTTTTGGTGTCACTTGGCACATCAGTGGGATTTTTAAATGTGGATATGTTTTAGTGTCACTCATACCAGTTTTTTTATGTTTTTATGTTTATTTTCACTTTTTAAATGTTTTGGTGATTTGCACACTCACATCCCATATGACATATACACTGTAAAAGGGTTTAGCACGTTTACAGGAATCTTCACCAAGTTTGTTGTTGGACTCTGGTGCACACTTTTTTATTTTTATTTTTAGAATTCACCTCTTCATATATATTGTCTGTGAACAGCGCCATTCCCCTATTAAAACATTTTTTACCACGTGGACTTCACCTTGGTGTTTTCCTCTGTTTTGGGGGGCTGCAGTTCCTTGCTGGTACTGGTCCTAAGCACGGAATATTTGATTTTCAAACCAAATCCATGTTTCATAAAGCTCCGGCCCTAGCGCAATGGGAGAAGGACTAAGGATATTAGTGTGTAAGCAGGTGTTAGCTAGTCTGCCACTAGGTGGCTCTGTCCCAGGATAGTGTGTGGTAACAGTGAATAGTGTAATCAGGTGCTAGGTCCCTTCAACTTCAGTTTGTGTGCATATGGTCAGGCATGTGCATATACATTATATATATCTATATATATATATAAATATATACTGTATATATATATATATATATATATATATATATATATATATATATATATATATATATATATATATATATAAAACATTTTTTTTTTATATTTATTACACACACACAGTTGTGCTCATAAGTTTACATACCCTGGCAGAATTGAATTTATGATTTCTTGGCCATTTTTCAGAGACTATGAATGAGAACACAAAAACTTTCACTCATGGTCAGTGTTTGGCTGAAGCCAATTATCAATCAACTGTGTTTACTCTTTTTAAAATCATAACAACGGAAACTACGCAAATGAACCTGATCAAAAATTTACATACCCCAGTTCTTAATATTGTGTATTGCCCCCTTTAACATCAATGACATCTTGAAGTCTTTTGTGGTATTTGTGGATGAGGGTCTTTAATCTTCTCAGATGGTAAAGCTGCCCATTCCTCTTGGCAAAAAGCCTCCAGTTCCTGTAAATTCTTGGGTTGTCTTGCATGAACTGCGCGTTTGAGATCTCCCCAGAGTGGCTCAATGATATTGAGATCAGGAGACAGATGGCCACTCCAGAACCTTCACTTTATTCTGCTGTAGCCAATAACAGGTAGACTTGGCCTTGTGTTTTGGATTATTGTCATGTTGGAATGTCCAAGTACATCCCATGCGCAGCTTCCTGGCTGATTATTGTAAATGTTCTTCCAGTATTTTTGATAACATACTGCATTCATCTTGCCATCAATTTTGACCAAATTTCCTGTGCCTTTGTAGCTCACACATCCCCAAAACATCAGTGATCCACCTCCATGTTTCACAGTAGGAATGGTGTATCTTTCATCATAGGCCTTGTTGATGCCTCTCCAAATGTAGTGTTTATAGTTGTGGCCAAAAAAGCTCAATTTTGGTCTCATCACTCCAAATGGCTATGTCAGAAGGTTTGAGGCTTGTCTCTGTGCTGTTTGGCATATTGTAAGCGGGATACTTTGTGGCATTTGCGTAGTAATGGCTTTCTTCTGGCGACGCGACCATGCAGCCCATCTTTCTTCAAGTGCCTCCTTATTGTGCAGCTTGAAACAGCCACACCACATGTTTTCAGAGAGTCCTGTATTTCACCTGAAGTTACTTGTGGGTTTTTCTTTGCATCCCGAACAATTTTCCTGGCAGTTGTGGCTGAAATTTTAGTTGGTCTACCCGACTGTGGTTTGGTTTCAACAGATCCCCTCATTTTCCACTTCTCGATTAGAGTTTGAACACTGCTGATTGGCATTCTCAATTCCTTGAATATCTTTTTATACCTTTTACCTTTTCATGCAGCTCCTTTGACAATTCTTTTTCTTTCCCCATGACTCAGAATCCAGAAATATCAGTGCAACACTGGATGAAAGATGCAAGGGTCTGTCAGGAGTACGGAAAATCATTGACCTTTTACACACACACACACCAATTACAAGCAAACAGATCACAGGTGAGGATGGTTACCTTTAATAGCCATTCAAACCCCTTTGTGTCAACTTGTGTGCATGTTATCAGGCCAAAATCACCAGGGTATGCAAACTTTTGATCAGGGTAATTTGGGTAGTTTGTTTTCATTATGATTTAAAAAGAGTAAACACAGTTTTTTAATAATAAATGGCTTCAGCCAAACACTAACCATGAGTGAAATAAGTTTGTGTCATCCCTCATATTCTCTGAAAAATGACCAAGAAATAATAAATTCTGCCAGTTTTTTATGTTTATTTTCACTTTTTAAATGTTTTGGTGATTTGCACACTCACATCCCATATGACATATACACTGTAAAAGGGTTTAGCACGTTTACAGGAATCTTCACCAAGTTTGTTGTTGGACTCTGGTGCACACTTTTTTATTTTTATTTTTAGAATTCACCTCTTCATATATATTGTCTGTGAACAGCGCCATTCCCCTATTAGAACATTTTTTACCACGTGGACTTCACCTTGGTGTTTTCCTCTGTTTTGGGGGGCTGCAGTTCCTTGCTGGTATTGGTCCTAAGCGTGGAATATTTGATTTTCAAACCAAATCCATGTTTCATAAAGCTCTGGCCCTAGCGCAATGGGAGAAGGATTTGGGGGTCACATTCTCAGGGTCACAATTGTTAAAAGCAATCCAGTACAACACTAAAACAGCCAGCTGCATTAATTACAGGGAAATAGCCCAAAAGATAGCAAAAATAACATAGCAGTGGTTAATGGCATCCACCAAAGGTGGGTCTGTATGACTGTGCTGGTGAGGGACATTTATTCCATTAGAGACTAAGGATATTAGTGTGTAAGCAGGTGTTAGCTAGTCTGCCACTAGGTGGCTCTGTCCCAGAATTTTATATTGCCTTTTTATATGGTTTCCCTTTCACAACTTTTTAATATACTCTTTTGAATATATCTTTAATGATTCCCTTCCTCATCATATATATTCAATATAATATACCATAGATCCATTAATGTATATTGTTCATCATATTGTTCACCATTTTAGTGTTTATTGTTGATATATACATATACAGCGAGTGACGTGCCGTCAAGCTCCTATGCTCCATCTGCATGCACTGATATTAGCTACTTTGCTGCTTCTAGTAACCTTTAGTCATTGCTTGAAGAAGGAACCAATTAGTTGTTCTGAAACGCGTCACATTTTGATGACATCAATTCCAGTTTGCTGTCCATGCTGGTTGCTGGTCCCTTCCCGCTGATGTCACGTCCTGGATTCGACTGTCTTCCCAGTATCCAGGAGAGTTGTGGCTTCCATCTGCCGGCCACTTCAGAATATGCTGCCATAGAATTACACCTCCAGATATCCTTAAGACTTCTTGGGACTACCAGAACGCCGGACCACCTGCCATATCACTAATATGATGTGCTCCTACCCATCCACCCTTTTTGTAAATGTTTTTAACCCTTTTAGGAAATATAAAGTTTTACTTCTGCACTTAGAGGCGCCTTTTTTTATTTTCACTTATATGATTGACCAAGTACTGTTAAGTGACCCCGGATAGTATGTCTGTGTGATGTGACAGTAATGGGCCTGAAACAACAACACAGTAATGGGCCTGAAACAACAGTAAAGTGCAGCAACTATACTTAATTTGTGTGGGCATTCCTTTCTTCAAAATATAAAGCATAATGGCCTGGGATGTCGTGGGAAGGCCTCTGGCCAGGAGTTGGGCAAAAGATGGCCGAGGTTTAGGAACTTCAAGCAGGTGGGTTATTGTTCTAGCAAGAAGAAGCAGGGCTGGGACTTGTATTCTTTGGCACCAACACTGAGTCATTTGCAAGCTCCCTTACAAGTGTTCTCTGAAAGTGCTGCAGAATATGACCGTTATCATAGCATTATATACAATTTATAGCCTTTGTTTTTCAGGGCATCAAGAAGGGTATTTGCACTTACACCCAGAGGGGCCACTGGAAATAACCCAGGTCTTCCTTACCTTGGATTTAACATAGTATGATAATATTAGATTTAAATTATAAACTAAAAGTAGAAAAAAAAGCCTAATGCCGCTTACACACGAGAGCACTTTTCAACCGGACTGGTCCGATGGACCGAGTCCGACAGACAATTCGACCGCGTGTGGTCTTCATCGGACCTGCAGCTGACTTTTTTGAAAATCTGACGGACTTTAGATTTGGAACATGTTTCATATCTTTCCGATGGACTCGAGTCCGATCAAAAAGTCTACTCGTCTGTATGCTAGTCCGACGGACAAAAACTGATGCTAGGGTAGCTATTGGCTACTGGCTATCAACTTCCTTATTTGAGTCCAGTCATACGTCATCACGTATGAATCTGTCGGACTTTGGTGTGATCGTGTGTAGGCAAGTCCGTTTGTTGGGAAAGTCCGTTGGAAGTCCACCGAAAGTCCGTCGGATAGACCGTCGGACCAGTCCGGTCGAAAGGTCCGCCCGTGTGTACGCTGCATAACATATAAATAGACATCAAACTACTTGTGTGAAAATGAATATGAGCTAATCGACTTATGCAATAAGGCAGTACAAAGAAATAAATCTAAACAAAAACTACAGCAACCTATAAATAACCAACCTGATTTCACATTTTTTTTACTGATGTCAGTTAACTGAAGGAATCATTTTGAATGTTTTTTGTAGTTTACAGTAATCTACACGTAATTACGAACGAATACCGAAGCTGTTGCCTTTTAGCAATCAATCTTCTAATTTCTTGTAGTACAAATACCATCTGAAATGAGATTTGATGCTGTACATAACACCTCTGCTTTCCATGCATCCTGTTTTGATACAAAAAGTCTCACTCTTCTAGTAAATACATTTATTAAGGAAAAAAATAGATGCAATAAAGATTGAATGAATCAGACATCGGAGCAATTCCTTAATAATTTATGGAAAAGCAGCCAGCCAATACTCCACTGAACAGAAGAGTTAGTCATCAAAGTCTCCTGGCACTATAAATGGGAATATGGCACTTTAGAATACAACAAAAGATCCAGCAAAACCAATGCATCTGTTTCATGAAATGTTGTCCAAGACAAATCATTCAATTTCCTTGTTTAAAATTGACTTAACTACAGTATATGAGTTAAAGCCAGAACTTTCTTTTTAGTGTTGTATGGTGAAGGGTTAGAATCCCTGACAGATTTGTACTGCTATCTGTGTCCCTGACCTTGACTATGTGTATTTTTAGAATACTTAGGACATTCTAAGCTAAGGAACTAGTAGACTTCCACTTTTTACTAACACCACTCAGCAACTCTGATAACTCTTTAAGCATATTTTAGAAAAAACAATCCACTGGCACATATCTGACAGAGCCACAGTGTATCAGTTACCAAGGATCCACACCGGTGGTTACCAGAGAGCTAGACCTCAGATGCAAGGAGGTTTAACAGCACTTTGTAGTAGAAAACCCCAATAAATTGATGGATGGCTGATAGTCAGTCCAGGATACAGACCTCCAAATGTTCACACAGCTCCAATTCAAGAACCGGTCAATAAAGTGTTAACCTCTTTGAGTAAGGAGAGGGTAAGGAGAACCACAATAGTGAAATAAATTGTAAAATAAATAGTAGATTAAAATGCCACTTTAATTAAATTAACCACTTGCCTACTGGGCACTTAAACCCTCCTCCTGACCAGACCAATTTTCAGCTTTCAGTGCTCCCACACTTTGAATGACAATTACTCATGTAATACTGTACCAAAATTAATTTTTTGTCCTTTTTTTCATACAAATAGAGTTTTCTTTTATTTTGTTGTTTACAAACTTTTTTTATTGAGTATAAAACAGGGAGAAATACGGTACAATACAAAATGTTGATTATCAAAGGTTTAACATCGATAAATAATCATCAGTACAGAAGAAATAGAATAGCAATTTTGCATACAATGGTTGTGCAATTTGGTAATACCACTATAAGATTTTATTTGAGAAAGGTAGATAAAAAGTTATTCCACATTTATAAGACTATTTGCATGAGTGACAAATAGAGTTTTCTTTTGGTGGTATTTGATCACCTCTGGATTTTTTATTTTTTGCGCTATAAATTAAAAAAGACCTAAAATTTTGAAAAAAAACCCCGCATTTTTCTTTGTTTCTTTGATAAAATTTTGCAAATTATTAATTTTTCTTCATAAATTTTGGCCACAATTTTTTACTGCTACATATCTTTGGTAAAAATAACCCAAATTGATGGATATGATTTGGTCTTTCTGAAAGTTAGAGGATCTACAAGCTGTGGTGCAAATCATAAAAAATTGATCACACCTGATGTACTGGTGGCCTGTCTCATTTCTTGCGACCCTAATAAGCCAGGAAAGTACAAATACCCCCCAAATGACCCCTTTTTTGAAAGTAGACATTCCAAGGTATTTAGTAAGATGCATGGTGAGGTTTTTGATAGTGTAATTTTTTCCCACAATTCTTTGCAAAATGAAGATGATATTTCTCTCACGTGGCATGTGTATACCACAAATGACGCCCCAAAATACATTCTGCTACTCCTCCTGAGTATTACGATACCACATGTGTGGGACTTTTTTGCAGCCTAGCCACATAGAGAGGCCCAACATGCAGGGAGCACCATCACATGTTCTAGGAGCATAAATTACATATCTAACTTGTTGACTACCGATTACACTTTTGAAGGCCCTGGAGCACCAGGACAATGACACGTGACACTGATGTGGCACTGATGACAGATGGCACTAATAAGTGGCACTGATGACACGTGACAGTGATGTGGCACTGATGACAGATGGCACTAATACTTGGCACTGATGACACGTGACACTGATGTGGCACTGATGACTGATGGCACTGATACCTGGCGCTGGTGACACGTGACACTGATAACAGATGGCACTGATGACAGATGGCACTGATGACACGTAACACTGATAACAGATGGCACGTGACACTGACAGGTGGCACTGGAGACAGGTGGCACTAACAGGTGGCACTGGGGACAGATGGCACTGACAGGTGGCACTGGGGACAGATGGCACTGACAGGTGGCACTGGGGACAGGTGGCACTGGAGACAGATGGCACTAACAGGTGGCACTGGGGACAGGTGGCACTGGGGACAAGAGGGCATGTGTGTTTGTGTGTGTGGCACTGTGTTAGTGTTCAAACACTCATGCTGCAGCTGCAGGTCGCTCTCCCTCCTCACACGTGGTCTCTGTGTGAGGAAGGAGAGCTGGCAATGAGAGATGATCTCATATATTTATATATGAGATCATTTCTCATTGGACACTCCGATCGAGTGCTAAGTGGCCGCTGTGATTGGCCATTTAGCATGATCTGTGATTGGCTGTGTCCAAGGGACACGGCCAACACAGATTTCCCCCGATGTGCGACCGCGGCGGTGCGCAGGGAGGAAGTACACAGGAGGACGTTCAGGGACGCCCTCCCGGCAATTGAGCGACGCACTGTAGCCGTCTTTCGGCTATAGCGTGGGCACATATAATGTACTCACGTCTTAGAAAAGGTATACAACATACCGAAAAACAACTGCCGAGTGCCCTTTTGGGGCGTGAGGATATCACCGATTAGTTCCTCCCTATGCATTTCGTCCAAAAGGAAGTCTTCACAGAGGTCTGCGAAAATCTGGTGCAGCTGTGCATGGTAGCCAATCAGCTTCTAACTTCAGCTTGTTCAATTAACAAAAAACCTGGAAGCTGATTGGTTTCTTTGCAGAGCTGAACCAGATTTTGCACTCTCCAGTTTTAATAAATTAACCCCATAGTATTGAAAAAAAGTAAGCATTCTAGTTCAGTCTGAAGGTTCAAAGCCTTATATAGGAAAAGATGGGCAAATGGTTCTTATCCAAAGATGCTTAAATTGCTTGGTGTAATCTTAGTCAATGCATTTTGGTGTTTTAATATAGTCCCTTCACCAGAGGTGTAAATTAATATTATGACAAACAATATTATATGAAGAGAAAGAGAGCACACAGCTATCCTAGTATAATATCGTTTTATTGGTTAAAATTCAAAGGTAGAAAGTATTGCACTCACAAGCAGAGAATTCACTCCCAGCACTCTACTTCCCTTCTCATCTATGAGTGACGTCACGCAGCGCCAGCTGGTCCGGGTGCATGTGCAGCTCCTGGTGCACCACAGCGGGACACTGTAGCGAGGATTGGATTTTCATTCCACACTGCTTATCGGGCCCTGGAGCCCATCCAGTCACAAAGGCCGGGAGAGGAGGCTAAATGTTGGTGTATATGCGAGAATACTTCTCTGCTTGTGAGTGCAATACTTTCTACCTTTGAATTTTAACCAATAAAACGGTATTATACTAGGATAGCTGTTTGCTCTCCTTCTCTTTATATATTTCAGATTCAGTCCGCTACCCAGTGGATCCTTGAGAGAGCTGCAACACCTAGAATCAAGAGAACTTTTACACAGACCGATATATATTAAAGAGGGGTTTTTCTGGGTTTCGCTCTGATTGTTTTTTTATCTTTGTTATTGACAAACAATATTAGAACCATATATAAAATTGTCACAAAGAATAAAGGGTAAATAATTCAAATAAATTAAAAGATTATTTATATTTTTTATATTACTACAGTATATACATTTTAGTGCAGCAAACCCCTACTTCTCAATTATCAAAGGTCAGAATAATAGCCAACTGTTTTGTTTCCTGAAGATCTGCATCCATCCATCCATCAACTGAATCATGAACTTGCTTGTGACCAGTCTTGTGTTAAGTGAGTTGTTCAAAGACAGGCAGATGCCTCACCATTAGTTGATTTTGGTGAGAAATCTTCAGGCAATGGCCAACCAGAGTCTCTACTAACCTTTTTTGACCTTTTTACCCCAGAGAAACACTTGAAATAAAGTTCAGGTCTCAGGGAACCCAGCTAAAACCAATTCATCGAGTGAGAAGAATGCCCCTTTATAGTGGTAGTCAAAATTCTACCCTTACAAACAGCTAAAATGATAATAACCGGTGTCATATCGCTGGCTCTGCCAAGTGGCACTGTCCCTTGAACTATAGAGACACCATCAGATGGGAGGTCAATCAGTCAAAGCTCAAGGAACCCTCAGCAAACTCTGGAGGAACCCTAAGAATCCACAGAATATCTGCAGCCTGCTATAAGGTTTACCACACAGAAGCAATCACAGACATTGTATTACATATATTACATATCTTGGGGCTCTATTTGTTCATTCTCTGACTAAGGCAAGAATTAATGTTGGATTTATTGTATTTCTTGGAGAATGCTCTCTCTCAAAAGGGAAGACTAAATTTTAAATGCATTGCTTTATTCACATGTAAATATTTGTATGACTGGAATCTGTTACTTAATTCATAAATGCTCTGTATATGCTAGAGGCAACATCATTGCAATTAGAATAGTAATTGAAGGCACAAAAGTCTTTCAGAAGCTCAGAATATATTTATTTGCAGAGGCATCAACTTTGTGAAGCCAAAAGTAACCGAGAGAATTAATTACCAGAGGGAAATAAGAATAGCCCTTTTTCAGTACCCAGTTTCCATGAATAACAATGAATAAACAATCATTGACCGAACCCACACACTGCATAATAATTCTGTGGAGGATTACAGTAATAAACTGTCAAAAGTTGTATTTTAAAGTTGTAATTGTCCATATGATTAAGTATTGATTAAGTATATGATTAGTTGATTAAGTATCTGTAAAGTTCAAGTATACCTGTAATTTAGTTATAAATATGGTGTGATAAAGCAGGAGGATAGGGCCACTAGATGCTGTCCTTGGCACTTTAGAATATTTTAGAACTATCATGTCCTGTCAGTCTACATGTTGCTTGGCTGCTTATATGGCAGCATCCAGATGTTAGGATTTTCAGTGGCAGGTTCAACTGTCATCATCTTGGAATCTCATTGTGACTCTGATTTTAATCTACAATCTAATCTCTTAAGTTAAGTCTCTGAAAAATCCTAAAGCTAGTTCCTTGCAACAGGACATAGCAGCCTGTAAATGAAGGCCACAGGCATCTGACACTCCTGGATGGATTGAAGGACCAAAAGTATTGGAGGAAAGAAGATAGGAGACATGGATCACCGGAGAAGTGAGTACAATTTTCCTTCTATTGTGGGGAACTAGCTATGTTTGCTTAAAGATTTATTGAATTTGTTTTAGAAAGATTAGGTAGCAGGACGGCTGATTATCGAGGCATTGTGTTTCCAGTATGTCTGATGTGCAGATGCCTAAACAAGTAATATAGTGAACACCTACCTATACCTCTTTGGGCCAATATATATCCGATAGAAAATATAGATATGTGACTTGGTAGGGTTGACAGCCTCTATACACACACACATATATGTGTGTGTGTGTGTGTTATAAATAGCATGTGAATTCCTTGCTGGTGTACTAAACACCACATGTAATTTTACTTTCTGTTTCTTCTTTTTCTAAGTATGGTTATATGTAAACATGTAAAACCTTTAATAAAAACTATTGTTTAAAAGAAATAAATAAAATGTATTGAATGTGCAATTTGCAAGAACCAGTCCTGCTGATAATGGATTTTACTGGCACCCACATGGGACAGAATACAATTTATTTAAAATATCAATCTTTAATTTACAATGCTTTAAAAGTAACGCTCCATGCATTAGTAAATTATTATTAAAAACAATCTCACAATTATTATATGATACATAGGTCCCAGTTGGGACCACTTATACAGACACCTCCTACTAATGTAATCATACTCAAGACTAAAAGAGTGGAGGTGTGTGTATTTTCATCCTCTGGTCGACGTGTTTCACTGATTGCATAGCTTCCTCAGAACCAACTTACAGAGTATCATATTCTGAAATAGTATAGCGTAGAGTCACACAAGTAAAAAAAAAAGTCTGTTGGGTGTACACAAGGGCTCGACTCCTCAATGTATCTCAAAACTATGATAGTATAAAACGACCTATCTATCCATAGTGCATTACCCAATATCCTCCGTCTGCCAGGTTATATGTCCTTCTGCCCCCTTGGTGGCAGAAGGACATATAACCTAGCAGATGGATGATACAGGGAGACCTTTTGCAAGTGTGTTCGATGCTCGACAGTATGTTTGATGCTGCATCTTGATGTCACTTTTTGAGAGGGCAGTGCAGAGTTCCATATTACAAGATAATGTTAAAGGTTTGGATATATGTTTCCATCTATATCAATATAATCATCTTCCTTTATCAAAACCTGTTGGGCGATATTGACTTTTCCTTTTGAATGTTAGAAACCCCTATATGGATATCAGATTATGCACTATGGATAGTTAGATACATCTATACTATCATAGTTTTGAGATACATTGAGGAGTCGAGCTTTTGTGTATGCCCACCAGATGTTTTATGACATGTGTGTCTCTCTGCTATACTGTTTCAGAATATGATATTTTGTAAGTTGGTCCTGAGGAAGCTACACAATTAGCGAAACGCGTCGACTAGTGGATGAAAATACACACACACCTCCACTCCTTTAGTCTTGAGTATTATTACATTAGTAGGAGGTGTTTGTATAAGTGGTCCAAACTGGGACCTTCTTATGTATCATATAACAATTGTGAGATTTTATTTTTATTGTTTTTAATAATAATTTACTAATGCATTGAGTGCTGTGTTACTTTTAAAGCAATGGAAATAAAGACTGATACAACAAATTGTATTCTGTCTCATGTGGGTGCCAGGAAAGTCCATTATCAACAGGACTGGTTCCTGCAAATTGTGCATTGGCTAGGAAAATTTGGATGTGGCATGGGTAGAGGTCTTCTCTTTTTTTTTTTCCGTAAAGCTTTAATAAACTATGGCCTCCCAACAAAAAAATATGTGCTGTAGCACTTAATTATACGTTTATTACAGTTTTCTCCTAGCCCCCCGGCAAAGTCCCACAAATACCTGTTGATTCTACCAGTGAAGTTCACCTAATGCAACTTCCCGTGATGGGGTGGAAAGGATGCTACAGATGCTCCAGAAGGTGTGGCTATCAGCATTGTCACTGCTCATTCACAAAGCCTGCACTTTGTCAATCAGTGCCTGGCCAAACCTAGTCCTGCCCACTGCTTTCAGAATAGACAGCACTGCCAAAGCCAACTCACTGTGAGCTGCAGTGTCTAGGAGGGGGAGCGTGTCAAAGACAAATGAAGGAAAATTAGGCTCAAGAAAAGAAATTTTTTTTTCTTACTATATGAGGCTTGTGCATGACATAGTAACTGGATTTGGGATTGATAACATTAATCATATTTATTAAACACTTCCAACTTGAGTCTTCTATTGGAAAACAGAAAATCTGTGGATTTAGTTCCACAGGTTGTGGACAGAAGGCAGAGCTTAGAACAGGAGCTGAGGCTTAATTGTTATAGGAGGTTGAGTTTAATGTTTCTCTTCCAAATACACTTAATCCTGCAATCAGCTAATGGTCCATACACAAGATCAGAACATCGTACGAAAAACACAGCTTGATAAGCGATCGTACGATAATCTGATTGTTAGTACACAGCTTTTGAGAGCTGATCGCGACAATTCATGCGAAATTATCTGATAGGACAAGCGCATTTTTTTTTTCTTGTGCGATACAGATCGTACGATTTTAGTTTAATCAGTACCATTGTCATTCAAAAATACAAAAAAAAAATACACTACAACACATTGCATCACTTCGGAATTTTTATTCTGTCTTACGAGAATTTGTGTAACTTTAATAACCTCTTCATTTTTGATGTGAGACTGGCATGCAAAAAAAATTTGACGATCGCTCGTCCGATAATCTCATCGTGTGTACCAGGCTTTAGTCTGTCACTTTGTCCATTCAGGTGAACGTGACAGGTTCTATTGATTGCTTTTTCTAGTCCTTCCCCAGGGTGACATCGCTGCTCTTTCAAATTTATAATATACAGAGTGAGCGATGTCACCCTAGGATGGGAAGTGTGTTATTGGCAGGATCACCATGTGAAAATGAAGGAAGAAAAACTTTAAAAAAAAAACGGAAAACTAATACAGTCACCACATTTAAGGAATATACAATATCACATTTTTGTTCTTGGGTTTGATACACTTTAAAAACCAATGCTATTATATTAATATGTGAAAACTCCACTCTATTACATTCTACTATAAGTTTTAATATATTTGAACCATTTTTTTCCCCATAACTTCCTTCTCTTTGTTCAGCTACAGTACCACATTTTGAAGATAATGATGTTGATGTTTGAACACAGTGTGGGGGCTACAGATGAGCTTATATCTGTTGACTCAGATTTCTTTCCATAGAAGTGTCTGTTTTCTCAGCAAAATGCTACCAGCCAGGCTTCCCATAAAGTACATTTGTACAGTATTGCTCAGGGTGCATGCCAGGCAGTTCAAAGAAGAGCACAGGGCATGCAAAGCACACGGTTGCACTGGCAGCAGGATACACAGACATGCTTCCTAGCTCTTGGCTTTACCAGTGGGGCTTCAGCGAAACAAACTGCAAAAACAGCTCTAAGCATGTGTGTCATGACAAGTCCTGGCAAAGGTTTCATACTGAGAGAAGCATTTTAATTGGAACAAATGTTTTAAGCTAACAAGTCTCCCTTTCCAATAGACCAACTGGCAACGAAAGCAATATCAGCATTTCCTTTCACAAATAACAGATCATTATTCCTATGAAACTGAGAACAAATTCAAGGAGCTAGTAATTATACTGTATGTATGTATATATATACATATATATATATACATACATAGAGAGAGAGAGAGAGAGAGAGAGAGAGAGAGAGAAATATAGATATCTTTTTTATTTTCATTTGCTTTACATGTATAGTCTCCAGTAATACTTTCATGACCAGTTGAAACCTAGATGCACAGACACCGAATTCACCAACATCAGTATGAGTCGGTTTTTACAATAACTCTACATAACTAATTTGCTTATCTAAACAATTTTCACTTTGTTTTAAAGACACATAAGGCTTTTATTTGGCAATCTGGTTTAATAAATGCCCAGCTCAGGTTTCTTTTTTTAAGCTTTCTACTGTAATTGTATTTGATAATTACAATCTTACACTGAAGAACGCTGCCATCTTTAGGCTGCAGTGGCATCTACAAGCAGAGAGAGATTTGTAAACAATCCTTCAGCCTGTATTTAATCACTTGCCATCCAAGTTTTTTCTGGAACTTTTTGTTTACAAGTCAGTAATTTTTGCTTGAAAATTACTTATAACCTTCAAACATTAATTTTTTTTTTTAGCAGAGACCCAATGGGAATAAAATGGCGATTGTTGCAATTTTTTATGTCACACGGTATTTGCGCAGCACTTTTACAAACAATTTTTTTTTTGGAAAAATACACAATAAATAAAAAAAAGACACAATATTTACCCCATTTTTTTTTGTATAATGTGAAAGATGATGTTATGGCAAGTAAATAGATACCTAACATTTCATGCTTTAAAATTTCACACACTAGTGGAATGGCGACAAACTACGGTACTTAAAAATCTCTATAGGTGATGCTTTAAACGGCTTAACAGGTTACCTGTTTAGAACTACAGAGGAGGTCTAGAACTAGAAATATTGCTCTTGCTCTAATGCATTCCCTTCTGCACGTGAGCACGGATGGATGGGGGCGCTTTCAATTTTCTTTTTTTCTTTTCTTTTTTTTTTCACACTGTCCCTTTTGATTTTTTGATTTTTGATTTTTATCACTTTTATTTATATTACAAGGAATGTAAACATCCCTTGTAATAGAAATAAGGATGACAGGTCCTCTTTATGGAGAGATCTGGGATCAAAAAGACCCCAAACCTCTTTTCTAACTTTAAAAGAAAAATATCAAAACAAAAATATATATTGTTTTAAAAAAAAAATTACTTCCAGCCTGGGCCAGAAGTGACATCATGATGTTGCTCCGGTCCTCCAAGGCCATAGAGGCGATCAAAGAGTATCTACTCTTTAATCGCCTAGGGGAGCAGCCGGCCGCACCGTCAAATTGTTTCTTGGGTCAACCGGTAGGAACAGTAAGCCAGAGAAACACCGGCGAGCGGAAAACGCTCTAGTGGCTCATAAGCTGCTCGGAATGGTTTAATGGGAAAGCCAGCCGCCAACTGCAAATCACAATACCGGGGTTATGGCTGATATCTTCTGCCAAAATCCCAGTAAACCACTTGCAAGCCGTGATGTATATACATATTGTGGTCAGCAAGTGGTCACCATGACTTTTCTAGGGGAAATTCTGGAGCTGTCACAAACAGTGGGGGTCAGGTAACTAGAAATGTACATAGGTCTGCAGCCCTAGGTCTAAGATAGAATAATAATTAAAATTCTTAATGCACGGGACCTGTTCCTGAGAAAGTTGATAGCCAGAGTGCAGTATGACAGACTCACCCGGGACAGAGGCTATTGGAGGGGACTGAACGCAAGCCTCTTGCCAACAGTTGGATTTTAAGGGAACAATACTCTGCAAGGTGAATTAGAAATCCAGTCTTATCTGTACTAATCAGACTCAATCGTGTATATATGTATATATTGTATGTTGTCTCATTCTGTTGTGGACTCTTTGCTGTGGTCATTTGGGATGTGTGTCCCTGTAGAGGGAGGGGGGATTCCTCCAGCAGCCCCCCTGCTGATAAGACTGATTCATACTGTTGGGACACAAACTGTGAGGAGATGCTGGTGTCATCAACTCCAACTACCTGTCTGATGTCTGCTATAATGTGTTTAATGTAAATGAGTCTAGTCTGGCTTACCACAGGTTCTAAGGGTATTCCACACATTGTTATTTGTTCTAATTAACCCTGTGTTGATGTTTATGGTAATATGTATTGAATAGTCACCTAGTCTGGGTAAATGATTTAGTAAACTAGCTCATGTTAATTAGGTTACAGTTGTATTGTTAGAGGAGGTTCCAACGGCATATAAAGTCTTGTAATTTTGATTCTAAATAAAATAGTCCATGTTAGCATCTAAGCAAGTCTCGCCTTGTTTTGTGCTTGGGAGCAGTTGGAATATCTGATATCTGAGTCCAGACTGGGAGGAAGTGGTATACTGACAGAAGCACTCAAGCGGAGTGTGGGACGTTCCGTTACATTGGTGGCAGCGGTGGGATGCTTCCTGCAGTCTGGGACATCCGAGCTTCCACCTGGATCCAAGGTCCGGATAACAGACTTCAGTCACCCCAGCGGAGATATGGGCCTGGCATCAGAGTTCCCGGGGCTGCTGCGGATCATCCTTTCAACATACACCAGGACTGTGTCTGAGGATGAATACCTGGAGCTCAGGCAGCAGATTCGGGTGGAGCTCTGGATTGGAGCCCTCCAGCTCGCTGGTATAAAACAGGGCAAGTGCTTTCCAACCCAAGAGCAACAGGCCAGTGACCAACGGGCATTGCGGATGGCATTCCTGGGAGAGCGGCCCCAGGAACAATGGGTGACTGAGTTGGACAGGCTGGTCCAGCAGGAGATAGAGCTGGACAATCATTATTATCGGGCTCTGCAATGGCACGCAGAGCAGGGATATTTAGGGGAGACAACAGAATGCTCTCCGGAGGGATATGACTTTGGAGGCCCTGGATTGCTGTGGGAGAGCCTTACAGGTCATTTTGTGTTTGGCGATGAAGGGGAACCTGACCTTGAGGACCTGCGAGAATATAGAGAGGCTATACTTGGTCTTGCAGGGGTCTCAGAGCTCAAACCTGATCTGGACCATTTGCTAAGGAAGGAACAGCATCTGGAAAGGGCATACAGGAAACTGCTAGAACATATTCAGCAGCATGCCAGAGAATTGGCAGTGGAAAATCTGAAGATTGCCGTCCCCAAACCTGAAGTGCTGACAACAGGGCAGAGCTCTGCTAACCTCTGCCAACACTGATAGCATCTTCTGGGTTCCATGGACAGGAGATGGTGAACCTCTATCCCCAGACACCAGTTATAGAGGTAGGGGATTTAATAGACTTTTCTGCTGAGGAAGAACAACCTGATGAGCCTCCAGCTGAAGATCTGGTAACTGAACAGAGGGTCCAAGACCTCTGCCCCACACTTTTAGCAATTCCAGAGACTGGGGATTTAATAGACGTTTCTGTAGAGGAGGAACCACCTAGCAAACCCCCAGCAGAAGTGCTGGCAACCGGACAGAGGGTCCAAGACCTTTGCCCCCCACCTGTGGCAGTTTCGGTGGCTCAGGGTGAGAAGGTGGCAATCACTTACCAGCAGCAGATACAGGGGGAGAAGGGAGAGGAGGTGTTTGTTGTCCCTCCCCAACAGTTGGCCAGGGTGGAGGAAGCGGCCTTTCCTCCCCAGCAAAGATCCGTGCATCTGGGAGACAGTACCATAGACATGTCGTCCCAGCAGCCAGATGAGGGAATGGAAAAGGAAGCAGCCGGCTCACCTCCCCAATGGCAGCTACACAGTTTGGGAGTGGAGGAATCCAGCCTCCTGCCCCAATGGTTAGCCGGAGCAGAGGTTGTGAAGTCCCCAGCAGAAGTGATGGCAACAGGGCAGAGTGCCGCTGGCCTCTGCCTAGCACCTACAGTGTCTCTACAGTTTCAGAAAGCTGGGGCGATCGGCCCCTCTGCCCAGCAGCAGACTGAGCTACAGAATGTTAAAAACCACCCAGCTGAAGCACTGGCAGCCAGACAGAGAGTAAATGACCTCTGCCCCACACCTACTGAGGTCAACTATTCCTTGCAGCCAAGGAGATCATGCGGGAAGACTATGTGAGTTCACTCTGCCTGACTAACGCATGTCCAGACCAGGTGGAGGTCTGGGACCTTGTTAGTCAACCTTTAATGGGGGAGAAATGTGACAGACTCACCCGGGACAGAGGCTATTGGAGGGGACTGAAAGCAAGCCTCTTGCCAACAGATTATGGGCCCTGGATTTTAAGGGAACAATACTCTGCAAGGTGAATTAGAAATCCAGTCTGATCTGTACTAATCAGACTCAATCGTATATATATATATGTATATATTGTATGTTGTCTCATTCTGTTGTGGACTCTTTGCTGTGGTCATTTGGGCTGTGTGTCCCTGTAGAGGGAGGGGGGATTCCTCCAGCAGCCCCCCTGCTGATAAGACTGATTCATACTGTTGGGACACATACTGTGAGGAGATGCTGATGTCATCAACTCCAACTACCTGTCTGATGTCTGCTATAATGTGTTTAATGTAAATGAGTCTAGTCTGGCTTACCACAGGTTCTAAGGGTATTCCACACATTGTTATTTGTTCTAATTAACCCTGTGTTGATGTTTATGGTAATGTGTATTGAATAGTCACCTAGTCTGGGTAAATGATTTAGTAAACTAGCTCATGTTAATTAGGTTACAGTTGTTTTGTTAGAGGAGATTCCAACGGCATATAAAGTCTTGTAATTTTGATTCTAAATAAAATAGTCTATATTAGCATCTAAGCAAGTCTCACCTTGTTTTGTGCTTGGGAGCAGTTGGAATATCTGATATCTGAGTCCAGACTGGGAGGAAGTGGTATACTGACGGAAGCACTCAAGCGGAGTGTGGGACGTTCCGTTACATGCAGATGTCTGGGAATTAAGCTGGCCATACATGTTTCAATATCATTGTACAATGCCTGTTGGATTTAACAACAGCTATAGAATGTAAAGATCTAACATATGAAAGGTAGGCAAAGTTTTGGAACTTAAAGGTTACCTCTCACTTGACCACTGATTCAAAGCAAGTTGTAAGTACCAGTAAAAAAAAATAAAAATGACAGATTCGATATGCTGCTTCAAACATACTGCATATCAAAATGAAACAAATCAGTACTTGTGATATATAGTATGTGGGTTATTTTATTTGTTTAAGGTGAAAGGTGCCCATATCAAGAATGTTTTCCTGCCAAGCTATAGAATGTAAAGATCTAACATATGAAAGGTAGGCAAAGTTTTGGAACTTAAAGGTTACCTCTCACTTGACCACTGATTCAAAGCAAGTTGTAAGTACCAGTAAAAAAAAATAAAAATGACAGATTCGATATGCTGCTTCAAACATACTGCATATCAAAATGAAACAAATCAGTACTTGTGATATATAGTATGTGGGTTATTTTATTTGTTTAAGGTGAAAGGTGCCCATATCAAGAATGTTTTCCTGCCAAGAGATTCAGTACAAGTTTGAGGCACTGCATACACATTTTGCATTCAAAATTCTGGAAACATATGACACTGACCACTGTACTGAGGTCAGTAGTATGTAGGGCAGTGTACAGAGGTCAGTTGGAAGGAGGGCAGTTTACAGAGGTCAGTAGGAAGGAGGGCAGTGTACAGAGGTCAGTAGTATGTAGGGCAGTGTACAGAGGTCAGTAGGAAGGAGGGCAGTGTACAGAGGTCAGTAGGAAGGAGGGCAGTGTACAGAGGTCAGTAGGAAGGAGGGCAGTGTACAGAGGTCAGTAGTATGTAGGGCAGTGTACAGAGGTCAGTAGGAAGGAGGGCAGTGTACAGAGGTCAGTAGGAAGGAGGGCAGTGTTCAGAGGTCAGTAGGATGTAGGGAACTCTACAGAGGTCAGTAGTAAGTAGGGCAGTGTACAGAGGTCAGCAATATGTAGGATAATGTGCAGAGGTCTGTAGGATGTGGAGCAATGTACAGAGGTCAATAGTAAGTAGGGACGTGTACAGAGGTCAGTAGTAAGTAGGGCAGTGTACAGAGGTCAGCAATATGTAGGATAATGTGCAGAGGTCTGTAGGATGTGGATCAATGTACAGAGGTCAATAGTAAGTAGGGAAGTGTACAGAGGTCAGCAGTACGTAGAGCAGTGTACCAGTAAAAAAAATGACAGATTAGATATGCTTTTTCAAACATACTGCATATCAAAATGAAACAAATCAATACTTGTGATATACAGTATGTGGGTTGTTTTATTTGTTTAAGGTGAAAGGTGCCCATATCAAGAATGTTTTCCTGCCAAGAGATTCAGTACAAGTTTGAGGCAATATAACTCTAGCATGGTTTAATTATTGTATGTGCTTAATTTTTGTGCCCTCTGACCACTGCATACACACTTTGCATTCAAAATTCTGGAAACATATGACACTGACCACTGTACTAAGGTCAGTAGGATGTAGGGCAGTGTACACAGGTCAGTAGGATAAAGGGCAGTGTAATGAGGTCAGTAGTATGTAGGGAATGGTACAGAGGACAGTAGGATGTGGGGCAGTGTATAGAGGTAAGTGGTATGTAGGGCAGCGTACAGAGATCAGTAGGATGAATGGCAGTATACAGTGGTCAGTAGGATGTAGAGCAATATACAGAGGTCATCAGCAGGAAAGGCGATGTGCAGAAGTTAGTAGGATGTAGAGCATTGTACAGAGGTCAATAGTATGTAGGGTAGTGTACAGAGGTCAGTGGTATGTAGGGCAGTGTACAGAGGTCAGTAGTATGTAGGGAAGTGCGCAGAGGTCAGTAGTAAGAACAGCAGTGTACAGAGATCAGTAGTAGGTAGGGCAGTGTACACAGGTCAGTAGGATGTAGGGTAGAGTACAGAGATCAGTAGCAGGGCAGGGCATGGGGGTCAGGAGGGCACAGTACAGGGGTTCAGGAGGGCATAGTATGTGGGATCAGGAGGGCACAGTATGGGGGTTAGGAGGTGTAACATGGGGGACCATTAGCTCTCGTGGCAAATGCGTTTGTCAGTGACTCAATCCAGTCAGGAACTATATTTAAGGGCATGGTAGCCCATTTTTATTAAAAAGGCAAAAAAAGTCCGTAAGATAAAGATTTCCCACGCAGGGGTTCATCTCCAGCAAATAAACACAACAGAAAATGCTAGCCCACCTGGCTCTCTTTAGCAGTACCTCTGTTCTTTATCCTGGTCACACAGACCACAGGATTGCTCAATGTGGATGGCTTCACTTTAGCGCCCACAGCTCTGCTCTGGCCTTAGTCCTCAGGCCGTTGCACTGCCTCTTGCAGTCACACGTTCTGGCTGCCTGGAGACCTCCTGTCTCTCTTGGGATGGAGCAGTCTCCAACTGGGAGCCAGACTGGGGTCTTCCTATACTCTCATTATAAGGGCTGTGCTCACCAGAGCACACACCCTGCTGGTAATCTACAAAGTCTGGACACAGGGTTGGAGATCCCATCCCACCCAAGACACTATGGAATCTCCAAACTACAGAGCCCCATGCCGGAATACCAAAATCTGGAGAAAGCTGCGAAAGCAGTCTTCTCCAGTCCACATCTATGCTCTGCAGTCTTGCATCAAGCAAATGTGCACACACTGTGTCCCCCAAACTATCAATTTTACAGTGACAGCATCTCCTACTGTCATAGAGGGTACAGTACTGGGTTAGCAAGGTGGAGTGTGGGGGTTTTGAGGGCACAGTACAGGAGTCAGGAGGTCACAGTATGGAGTCAGGGGGCAAAATATGGGGTCAGGAGAGTAAAGTATGGGGGCAGGAGGGCACAGTACAGAGGGCAGGAGGACACAGTGGGAGGGTCAGGAGGTCACACTATGAGGTCAGGAGAGGAAAGTATGGGAGCAGGAGGGCACAGTACAGGGGGAAGGAGGACACAGTGCGGCGTCAGAAGGGCACAGTACAGGGGGGGTTAGGAGGGCACACTACCGGGGGCAGTAATCTATAATACAGAAACAGTTTCCTCAAACAGAGCAGTGCAGGGAATCTTCTGTCACAGATCTTACCTGTTCTGATGCACTTTCATTTGGCCAAATATACAATTCTGAATGAAATTTCCCTCCCTATCTAGGAGTTCAGGAAGAACCCCCATATGTGGAACATGTTACCGCTGTTGCTCATGTGGGCAGGATGTATACTGCTCCAATCCCCGCTGGTCCTCCTCTCCTGTCCATCCCAGGTGCTTGTGTGAAGGAATGTGATGTAGATAATAATAATAGTAATCTGAAAATGTCTATTTTCTTATGTGCATACATATTTTTCTCCTTACTCATTATATAAGTATACAGATTTGCTCTGTTCCTATATTTTCTCAAGATGGCGATTACCCCCTACCTCCCACACATCAAAAGAATGCGGAACTGGAGATAAGACCAGAGAGAGCCAAACCTCGTTATGAAAATTCTCCATCTTCTTTTATCTTCTTAACCAATGAGATGTACCTATTAGACTGACATAGCAATGACGTATTTGTGTGTATAAAACATTAACACCGCCTTGAATAAATTAGAAGTGTAACAGTAACGAAACTGAGCGTGTCTCAGTGTGTTTACTTTTATATGCATGCATATCAACACTTTTCAAATTAGAGACAGCAGCAGATAACCTTGAGCTCGATTGGAGCTCTTAATCATTTCCATAACACTTGTATGTGACATGTCACATAGTATGGACAGGAGAGGAGGGCTGGCTATCGGGGATCAGGGCAGTACACATTAGGGTTGCACTGACACCGATTTCTTACCAGTGAGTGTGAGTACCGAAATTTGTACTCAAGTACAGAGTACCGATACCTTTGTGGTGTAATGTGAGCCCATACAAAATGAATGGGCTCAAATAACACTGCAAAGAATCGCATTCGATTTGAACAGGAAAGTGGTGTGATTCCTGTCTGAATTGCATGCGGCTTCCCGCACAGCTCTTATGTGAACCCAGGCTAAGATCACTATGGCAAGCCTGGGTTCACACAAGCGTGGTGTGGGAAACCGCATGTGATACGGACAGGAATCGCACGTAATTCCTGTTCAAAACACATGCAATTCTTTGCAGTGCAATTTGAGCCCATTAATTTTATATGGGCTCAAATCATACTGCAAAGGTATTGGTTTTAGGTATCGGAGCATTTGCACGAGTACAAGTACTCATGTAAATACTTAGTATCGGCACCAATATCGATACCGGTATCAGTATCATTGCAATCCTAGTATACACGCTACCCACACAAGCAGCAGCAGTACATATTTTTCTCCTTACTCATTATATAAGTATACAGATTTGCTCTGTTCCTATATTTTCTCAAGATGGCGATTACCCCCTACCTCCCACACATCAAAAGAATGCGGAACTGGAGATAAGACCAGAGAGAGCCAAACCTCGTTATGAAAATTCTCCATCTTCTTTTATCTTCTTAACCAATGAGATGTACCTATTAGACTGACATAGCAATGACGTATTTGTGTGTATAAAACATTAACACCGCCTTGAATAAATTAGAAGTGTAACAGTAACGAAACTGAGCGTGTCTCAGTGTGTTTACTTTTATATGCATGCATATCAACACTTTTCAAATTAGAGACAGCAGCAGATAACCTTGAGCTCGATTGGAGCTCTTAATCATTTCCATAACAGATGGTGCCGAAACCCGGGACCTCAGGCTACGGTCGAAGTTATACCGCGACAAGCATTCGGGCGTTAATTGAAAGATAACAGAGGGGGTCTTGCGCAGCCCTAACAGTACCGGTGAGTTGATTGATATTCTTACCACTGTACGACTCTCTTATCTTTCGGTTGACGGCTGGATTCTGTCGGTATGCTGAGACTGTCTTAGAGGCAGGTATTTCCTCGCCTGAGGTTGTTTAACGAACCTGCTGATGGGTTTCTGCTGACTGTATTTGTTCACTGTCTGCCATTCTTTGGGCTACGAAACTCAGCAGTCTAAAAGTGCTACATGCGTGAATGTATGTTCTCATCTCCAGACGAGCTGTCGGCCTCTGGAGTGAGATAGTTTCCCTTGTGGCAGTCGTTTATAGACGGGTGTACTCTAGGTTCAAGGAACCTTTGAGGGTTATCTCAGCTGCGGGCTTTGCAGTCTGAAAGCGTTACAGAGGACTCACCCCAAGAAGAGTTGTCGGCCTCTTGGTGTAGAGCTGTAGAAAAACGTCTATAAACGGGTTTATTTTTTTTGCAGGGTGGTCTGCCCTTGCGATTATCTTAGCCTGCTGAGGCTTTACGGTTCGAAGAGTGGCAGGTGTAATGTCCTGTCGTGATTGTATTTGTGGTTTATTGTTTGCTATATACACGAGAGGGGGTGGGGACTGGTTAAAGTCGGAGGGGGGCTGCCCGGGAGATCTGTTGGGTCGCGGGCCGTTGCTCCTCACTACCCCTGATGTGTTTGTTCTTGTTCTGAGATTAACCGTACATTAGTCTTATACGCTCCCACCGGAGGAAGGAATTTGTTGATAAGAACGCTGAGAAAAATATTAACTCCTTGGTTGTATGTATTCCCCTCTCAAGCCGTTAGCCGAGAAAAAAAGAAAGTGATTTTTCTCTTTTAAAAAAGGAAAAGAAAGTGATTTTTCTCTTTTAAAAAAAAAAAAAAAAAAGGAAAAGAAAGTGATATTGCAAAGAAGATGTTGAAATAGTTAACAAAGTTGAAAGAAATGGTGAAAGTTATGTTGCTGAAGAGACAGGGAGAAAAATCCTGTGTGATAAAGAAATTGGATAAAGGAAGTTAAGAAAGATGGCGATTGTATTATGTATGTTTATCACAAAACTGATAATATGTTGGAACCTGAAACAAAGGAGGGGAGGGACAGCACTGCCCTCCGTCTAACAACCACTCCTTTCTCACCACCCAAGCACAACCCACTGTGACAACTCAGCCCGGCGGCCATCTTAGTGCACCCATGCCTTCACTTTCTACCCAGTCCAGTGCACTTCCTGCCGGCGGCCATCTTGGTACACCCAGTAAGCTTAAACAGCCTGTACCCAGCCCTCGCTGTTTTAAACCAAGATGGTTCATACCACACACCTGTCTTCCCCAATACGGGAGCATCACATTCCCAGGCCGGATATGTTAATGATGAAGAAGCATCTGAGTGGGAAGCCCGACAGCAGGCAGCAAGGCCACCCACTGATTTAACCCCCAATCCGGCTCCAGACTCTCAGTTCCGAGAGGATCTCAAACACATGCTGGCAACCGTAAAGAACAGTGCCTCTTGTCAGCCCTCGCCCCAACAACAGTCTCGGTTACCAGAAGGGGCACCAGTGATGTATGTCGCTTTTACTCTATCACAAGCAGCGGCCTTAGTGACAAGTCTGCCTGACCCAGAGAAGCAGCCAATTCCCTTCTACCACAGGATAGTGCAGATACAAGAAACTTACTTAGCTGCCTGGAGAGACTTGATCAGCCTATGCCAAATCAAAGCAGGATATGTCTTTTGGCCAGTCATGCAGATGGCCTTCAATGATGCCTGCCTGACAAGTGCCACTTCCTACACCTCAGGCGTGGAGTTCTGTGCACAACTCCACGACTGGGCAAAGGAGAAGTTGACGGATCAGAAGACCACAATCCAAGATATTACCCAAGATAAAGGGGAGTCTGTGAAGAAGTATCATGCTACACTCATAAAGGCACACACACACATGTTATCAACTGCTTTTGTTTCAGGGCTCAGAGAGGATATCAGAAAAGGCCTGATGGTGGCCCACCCTGAATACCATTCAATGAAAATGTCTGATTTATTGTTGGTGACAAGAGGTATAGAAAATCAAAAAGGTAAAAAACCAACGCCCCTCATGGTAACCCATGATGAAGATCCCGCCTACACTCGTCCACCACCACTGCCCAATACCAGGGTAAGGATCACCTGTTACAACTGTGGGAAACGGGGTCACATAAGGAAAGAATGCAGAGCCCCAAGATGTCCCAGACGAAAAACCTACCACTTTCCTCATTGACAGGGGTGCAGCAAAAAGTGTGTTGAGAGCGGTGAACCTGCCTAATAATTCTTTCCTTTCCACTTCCTGATTTGCTTGCCAGATTTGTGGTGTCCTCTACATGTCCCTTGAATCTACTAGGAGCTGATGTGTTGTCCAGACTACAGGCCTCAATCAGGACACGCCTGAAGGGGGGTGAAGTTACATACTCCCCTATCTTTAGAAGACTCATCTGCTTTGTGTTCTCTGCCTCTCCTGATGACACTTAATGAAAAAAAAAAAAAACTTCAAGTTCAATACTGCAGGAAGTACTTGACAGAATCCCTGCGTGCCTATGGTCCACAGGACCGGGAGACAACGGTACCTTAAAGGTGCCACCAGTTTCAGTCAAGCTAAAAGAGGGCGCTTCATTGCCCTGGAAACCACAATAACCCCAAGAAGAGAATCCTAAAAAGAGAACCAGGTACCTACTGTGGATGCCTTTGACTGCAAAATACCTCACAGAGGTGGACCTTACAAACGTTTTCTTCAGTGTCCACCCTCACCCCTTCTGCTGGTACCTTTTCGCATTCATCCACGGAAAGAAACGGCAACATACCTAAACAGTTGTGCCACAAGGGGCACAGAACTTTCCAAGCCAGTTTGCAAAAGCTATGGCTATCATCCTTGACACATGACAAAAGGAACACCCGGAAGTGATTCTCTTCCAACATGTTGATGACCTTCTCTTTTGTGCAGCTGACTTACCCCCTCTTGAAGTCACCTCAGAAAGCCTGTTGTGCTATCTTGCCAACCAGGGCTGCAGAGCCTCAAAGCCCAAATTGCAGTGGTGCTCAACACCTGTCATTTTCCTTGGACTAATTTCCTAGTGCAGAGCATGGATTCCAGAAGCCTTCCTACTGATGCTCTGCAATCAGACCCTTCCAGATGTCTCCTGAAGAAATATCTAAAGTTTGAAACCCTTGAGTGCGCCACCCCCGGCGCTAGGGCTCCCAGCCTACGACAAAACGCTCAAGCTCTTTGTATCCGAACGTCTGGGACATGCTGCAGGTGTACTCACCCAATCACACGACATCAGCCTACGCCCCATAGGATATTATTCCTGTCGGCTGGATGCGGTAGCAAGAGGAGGCCTATTGTGTCTGCGAGCTGGATTTGCTACACAAGACTTGCTTGACAAAACTTTGAACTTGGTCCTCGGACACTGCCTCGTTCTGCTTGTTCCCCATGACGTTGTTGCCATATTCAACCAAGATCCAGCCGAAACACTTGTCCACTACCAGACACTTGAGACTCCTGTGTTCCCTCCTACTGGACAGCATTACTCTATTAAGTTGTCAAACACTGAACCCTACCACCCTTCTTCCACTTCTCGAGGGGGGAAAGGAGGAGGAGGAGTAGAGTCTTGACTTGTTACCCCCGTGACCGCACAGGACACGCGGTCACCACTGAAAACACTGTTCTACAAGCTGAAGCCTTAACACCGGTGATGTCTACACAGGAGGCAGAGCTATAAGCACTTACTACAGCACGTAAATGGGCAGAGGGAAAAAGAGCCAACATTCATGGACTCAAGATATGCTTTCAGCATTGCCCATGATTATGGTGTTATCTAGGACAGAGGATTCCTGATGGCTGCAGGAACACCTGTGAAAAATTGATTGATGCCTTGCTTCTCCCAACCCAAGTGACTATTCTGAGTAAAAGCACACGACAAAATGAACTCAAAGGAAGCTTAAGGCAATCATCGAGCCAATACAGCTGCTAAACAGACAGCTGGTGGTCCGCGGGAAGTGGACAGCAGGGTGGTAGAAGAAAACCACCCCGTGCTTACCTTACAGACTTTCCCAGTGGACAGAGTTTATCTAAAAGAACTACAGGAAACAACAAGTCCGGATAAGAAGGAAAGCTGGAAACGGAGAGGAACAACTCTCAGAAATGGACTATTCGAGTGCAACAAGAAGCCTTGTCTACCCAGGAGTATGTACCCAGCCGTGGTGCAATGGGCACATGGAGCTGCCCACTTGACAAAGACTTTTATGAACTCTCTTATCAACAAGTGTTGCACCAAGAGTTACTCCACTGACCGACAGCTTCTGCAGATCATGCATTATCTGCACCAAATGTAACCCAGAATGCACAGAAGAAGCACCTGGCAAAAGCCCTATACCCCATTCCAGAGGATGCAAATTGATCATTCTCAAGTGCCAAGAAGTGGCAGATTCGAATACGCCCTAGTGGAAGTGGTCATGACTGCCAGGACCACAGCTAAGAAATTACTGAGTGAGATAGTATGTAGATTTGGGGTCCCAGAGGTGATATTGAGAGATCAGGGACCAGCCCTAACAACAACCCTTACTAAAGAGATTTGGGCAGCACTGGGGGTTCAGTTGGCACTACACATCCCATACCACCCTCAAAGTAGCGGGAAGGTAGAAAGGATGAATGGGACACTAAAAACAGGATGTTAAAGATGGCCCAAGAGACTAACATGAGTTGGCCAGACAGTTAGCCCATTGCCCTGTTTAGTGTCAGACACACCCCCGGGGGAAACATGCCCTATCCCCTTATGAAATTTTGTTTGGTTCAGCCCCCAGACTTGGTTGTTACTTTCCACAACAGTTACAGTTGCAGTCTGATGTGTTGACTAATTATGTAACCACATTATCACGAGAATTAACCTGAATGCATGTCCAGGTGTTTTCTTCCATTCCAGATCCTGAATTAGATACAGGAACACACCAACTACTGTCTGGAGATCCTTGAGCCAAGTTATGATGGTCCATTCCAAGTTTTGCTGACCACAGCCACCTCAGTCAAGTTGGCCAGGAAGAACACCTGAATGCACGCTTATCACTGCAGGAGAGCGTGTTTTCGGGTGCTGCATATCCTTTTTCTGTTTGATCTAGGGGGGAGGGGCCCAGGAGGTGGCCATCACAAAAATGATAACATAATTACGTTTTGGTGTAACTCTTCAGGTACACATGTGACCACCTTTACCTTAGATTACGGTGACATAGTACCTTGTCCGTTTGACCCTTCATGGTGATGCCATTGGTACAGTGATATCCCTGACGGTAAGGACATATATGTATGCCACACAGACAGTTACTGGGGACAGAGTTGTGGCTTCTGTGGGGGCCAGTGGGTTGGAACACAGGGCCAGACTGGGCGACCACAGAGTGCATTAGACAAAAAAGATGAAAATAGAAAGCCCCATATCCTAACCAAAGATACCCCTGATACATACACTGACCCAGCACACAGTCAGAGGAGGAAGCGAGCAGCTCTCTCCGGAAGCTTTGATCCTCATGTATACATACATGTCATAGGGGTTACAAGGGGGGTCCCTGATGAGTTTAAAGGCAGGGATCAGGTAAAAGCTGGTTTTGAGTCTTTGATCCCCATAACAACTGTCAGCAAGAATGTAGATTGAATTAACTACATGTCATGGTTATGCAATAGAGTTTGTCGATCAGCTTACCTGTCTCCATGTGTTCATCTCTAGAGACCAGCTGACCCTCACCTGACTGCTTTTGTAACCTCCCCTCTAAGCATGGCCCCACCCCAGGCCCTATCAGGGAACCCTATATTAACCTGTGCACTGCAAGCCAGCAGTGCTGATCAACCACTGTGTGTTAGCCTATGTGTGTACTTGCTATGTTTCCCTCATCTGATTTCTGTTACCGACTTTGGCCTGTTCCCGGCCATCCCTGTTTGCCTGTGACCCTGATGTTCCAGCCAGCTCCCTCCTTCCTCTGCTCCTGTAGTCTACCGTGAGCGTGATCTGTGAGACCCTGGGGGCCGCGACCTGGAGCCAGACTGCAGCGCAGTCCATCCTCACCACTAGAGGCTCTGGTGAACACCTGCTGGCTCTTAGACTCCGCGCCCTGGGAATCTATGTTCTAGCTCCCAGTGGGATCTGTGTCAGTGATCCAGTAAACCTGCTTCCTGAACCTCCCAGGGTACAATCCGCAGCAGTCAGTGCTAGGGTCCACTACCTTGCGGTGCATTCCTGATCCCAACGGTGTGCATCTGTCATCCAGCCTCTAGGTGACCTGACACTACACATATTATAACCAACAGAGATTCGTAAATTACACTAAAGACGCCCTCCAGGGAATTGCTGACCAGCTAGCCCCCACTTCCTACATGACATTCCAGGACCTGATGGCCTTAGACATGGTGTTAGCCGAGAAGGGGGGTGTCTGTAAAATGATAGAAAAAACAGGAACTTGCTGCACATACATTCCTGATAATACTGGCCCAAATGGTAAGGTTACTTTAGCTATAAAGAAATTAGAAGATCTGTCATTGGAGTTGAAGAACTCAGGTATCACAGACCCATGGGATCAATACTTTAGCTGGATGAGTGGGTGGCAGAAGGTGCTCGCCCAGATACGGGTAACGGTATTAATAATCCTGGATCTTTTAGCCCTGATTGTATGCTGTATTCTACCTTTTGTAAAAAGTTAATGAGCAAGGCTGTAGACAATAGCACACCTACATTTCTCCACCAAGAAGAAGAGGACCCCCTTATGATGGAAGATGACAAACCCTTCACTCCTCTACAATCACTCCCTGTCCATAATCTCACAATCCTATAGGGTTATAGGGATAGATAGCGCCTGACTGCACCTCTCCAGCTGTATCGAGGAGGGAAGTGAACAGTTGCTGCCCAATTCTATATACAGCCTAAAAGAGTTGCTGAGGAGAAGGGCCAGGCTAAAAAGTAGGACCTTTAGTATTAGGGACAGAAAAGAGAAAATAGTCATTTTAGGGGGGATTGTGAAGGAATGTGATGTAGATAATAATAATAGTAATCTGAAAATGTCTATTTTCTTATGTGCATACATATTTTTCTCCTTACTCATTATATAAGTATACAGATTTGCTCTGTTCCTATATTTTCTCAAGATGGCGATTACCCCCTACCTCCCACACATCAAAAGAATGCGGAACTGGAGATAAGACCAGAGAGAGCCAAACCTCGTTATGAAAATTCTCCATCTTCTTTTATCTTCTTAACCAATGAGATGTACCTATTAGACTGACATAGCAATGACGTATTTGTGTGTATAAAACATTAACACCGCCTTGAATAAATTAGAAGTGTAACAGTAACGAAACTGAGCGTGTCTCAGTGTGTTTACTTTTATATGCATGCATATCAACCCTTTTCAAATTAGAGACAGCAGCAGATAACCTTGAGCTCGATTGGAGCTCTTAATCATTTCCATAACACTTGTATGTGACATGTCACATAGTATGGACAGGAGAGGAGGGCTGGCTATCGGGGATCAGGGCAGTACACATTAGGGTTGCACTGACACCGATTTCTTACCAGTGAGTGTGAGTACCGAAATTTGTACTCAAGTACAGAGTACCGATACCTTTGTGGTGTAATGTGAGCCCATACAAAATGAATGGGCTCAAATAACACTGCAAAGAATCGCATTCGATTTGAACAGGAAAGTGGTGTGATTCCTGTCTGAATTGCATGCGGCTTCCCGCACAGCTCTTATGTGAACCCAGGCTAAGATCACTATGGCAAGCCTGGGTTCACACAAGCGTGGTGTGGGAAACCGCATGTGATACGGACAGGAATCGCACGTAATTCCTGTTCAAAACACATGCAATTCTTTGCAGTGCAATTTGAGCCCATTAATTTTATATGGGCTCAAATCATACTGCAAAGGTATTGGTTTTAGGTATCGGAGCATTTGCACGAGTACAAGTACTCATGTAAATACTTAGTATCGGCACCAATATCGATACCGGTATCAGTATCATTGCAATCCTAGTATACACGCTACCCACACAAGCAGCAGCAGTAAAATGCTCCATCTCAGGTGTTCTTCCTGAACTCCTTTAGAGTGCCGGAAATTGCTAGGAGAAGGTGGGGAGGATATTTTTTTTGGATTGTATATTTAACCCAATGACAGGCTGATGCTGGTCCCGAGGCCCTGATTCTGGGACACTTCTCCGGACATGGCCATCACCGGACAGAATAGTAAAAAGTGTGACTGTCCTGGCAAATCTGGAATAGTTGACAAGTATGCCTTAATACTTTTAATTAAGTTTTCAGACAAGTGTTAGCTCTCTGTCTATATTTTATATGCAGAAAACCATGTAGAAGAGTTTAATTTTTTAAATCATACTTAGCCTTGAAATTTCTGAGTAACTTTTAGACTGTGACAGTAATTAAGGCATATTTTGTGGATACGAGGTCTGCAGCATATTTTTGCAATGTATAGGTGCATAGGCCCAGACTCTATTTATTATGCCAAATATTCAGCTGAATCAGCGCAATACCTTTCCTCTTTGGTGCATACCACAGCCCTATATTGTCTAAAACACAGCAAAGGTGGAAAAGTGCAACATTACAAGTCATAAGCCATAAAGCAATGTGCAACTCCACTGACCACACCTGCTTTTGGCCATGCCTTCAAGTGTTCGCCACACGTGTACTTTGCATGCCACATTTTTTTTCTTAAACCCCTCAAAATGTCCCTCATAATTCATTTGAATTGTTGAAATGATGTATTTTTTGGTATATCAGGGACAGATCTACCTATAGATAAGGGCCAGCATGGTAGCCTCTTGCTATTCAAATGCCAGCTCCTAGGTTTGTCATAATTGAAATAGTGTTGTGTTTTAGTGGAAGAGCCTACAAAAAATGCTCGGGGCCCCCTCTTAAACTACTGATGACCAAATAAGGAAAGTACCAGTTAGATGTTGCATTTGTATAATTTGTATTTAACACTCACCATTGCATGGACTTTTCTGTGAAAATTTTTGATTGTATCAAGCACTAATAAATGTAATGGTGAGTAGCCATAATTGAAACAAAAAGCACAGCCTACATGCTCAGTACTTTAGTTTCTCATCCATACATTGCTGTAGGGCACCAGTCCACTCTAGACTTTTTTGATGGTCATCTGGTAACCAGGAAACCCCTATTTGTGATGCAGGAGAGCCATTCTCAAACACTTCCATTGAAGATTCTTTGCTGTGTTTCACATAGAGAAAGCCACTAAAAATAATGTCTAAAGGTATGATGTCAAAAGGTCTTAAAATGGTTGTTAAGCCACTACTATAAAAAACCCCCATCTGCTCTGTAACATAAGAATATGTGTCCCTGTGCCTGCGTTTTATAAAAAAAAATGCCCATCTGTACCTGTATCAGAGCAGCCCCCGGCGCTTACGTGACTCCTTGGCTCTCTCCTCTGCCCGGCTGATCCCCCATCAAACGGGGAGGAGGGGAATAGAGGAGAGAGGGAGCCGAGGAATCACGTGAGCACCGGGATCCGCTCTGATATAGGTACAGATCGGCATATTTTTATATAACACAGGGACACATATTGTTATCTTACAGAGGGGATGGGAGGATTTTATAGTAATTATGAGAGCAGCAGAAGCGGAGGGGGTGGACACTGACATGAGCAGACAGGTAGGGAGGGAGGGGGGAGAGGACAGAGAAGGACAGAGTAGGGCTGTGGATGACAGAGGCACGTAAACTGACCACGGTATCAGGGCTCGGCAGCCATGATAAACCGTTGCCAGTTTACAGGGGGGAGGGCAGAACTAGGCAGGATCAGCCAGTTTTTTTGGTGATAAAAGGGGCCAAATTACACATTCATGCTTTAAGGGAACAGGATCTGCTTTTTTTTTTTTTTTTTTTTTTTTTTTTAGGTTAACAAACACTTTAAGAGTTTAGGTATGATTGATAATGCAGAGGGGACAGATACAGGGAGTTACATTGTGCTAGACATGTGCATGACGATAAAATTTGTTTAGTTTTGTTTTAATTCGTTAATCTAGTTATTTTGTTTTGTTAAATTTGGTTGAGTCGTTCAATTCGTATTCGGAATTCGTATTAGTAATTTTTTGAATTTTCTTCAAATTTACTTTAGAAACATTGAAATTGATAAATTTTGAATCGGCCGTATCGAAAACTTTAGATTTTTTTTTTCGATTCGAATGTGGAAAAAAATCTTCATCAAATTATTACAATGACTCTTTAAATCACCATCGGCTTATTTAAAACAGCATTATTTGGAAATGGTACTCTAATAACACACGGGGGGGGGGGTTATTTACAAAAGACAAATCCACTTTGCACTACAAGTGTAAACTACAAGTGCAAAGTGTGCTTGAAATTGCACTGAAAGTGCACTTGGAAGTGCAGCTGCTGTAAATCTGAGGGGTAGATCTGCTGATTTTTTCCAATCATGTGCAAGCTAAAATGCGGTTTTTAACTTTACTTGCATGTCCCCCTCGGATCTACAGCGACTGCACTTCCAAGTGAACTTCCAGTGCAATTTCAAGTGCACTTTGCACTTGTAGTTTACACTTGTAGTGCAAAGTGGATTTGCCTTTAGTAAATAACCCCCACGGTCTTTGATTGCAGCAATATGTACACAGTTAGAATTCGACTGGAGTTCGATGTAAAATTATATTAGAATTTCAGTCCGAATTTCTGAAATTTGGACGAATTTCGTTTCATTATTCGGAGCATTCGGTAAAATTTGTTTATATTGTAATTCAGGTATTCGGATATATCCGAATGACGAAAAATTTGACTGAATGTTAATTTGAAACAAACCGCACATGTCTACATGGTACAAGCTTCAGAAACAATAACCACAGTAACCCCATGAGGTGAGTAAACATTATGGTATTAGCACAGTGTTTTCTGAATAGCATTAATACCTCGCTGATTGGATTCACTTGTTGCTTATCCTTTAGTCTTGGTAAGAATGGCTCAGTAAGATGTCATTGTTTGGGTAAACTCTGCTCTGAATAACATTTGCAGAGTTATAAGTGTTTTGCAAAACATTTAGGAAGAAGGAAGTTAAATTCACACAAATAATTTCCCCTTGCAGATGTGAAGTGAAAGGAGTGTAATGAAACAGCTGCTGTCTTCACCAACAAGTGTAGCTGAGTAAATCGTAGGAATTTAGAACCAATTAAGAAGGTTTTAATTAACCTGTCAAACCAGATAAATTAGCAGACGGCTTTTTCTTTTGTGTCATCAATGTGCTATTGGTGCCTGATTGTCATTGGTTACAATAATATAAAGTCTTAACTTCACAACATAGAAATAGTGTTCTCTCTTGTGTATATTATACTTCTCAACAGCAACAAGTAAAATATGCTTTATCTAGAAATGCCCTCTACAAAGTGTGGTCTGTAACACATAGGGGGTTATTTACTAAAGTTATTTAGTGCAAGTGCACTTGAAAGTGCAGTCGCTGTAGATCCGATGGGGGCATGCAAGGAAAATAAAAAAACAGCATTTTAACTTGCACAGGATTGGCAGTGCACTTGTAGTGCAAAGTGGATTTGCCTTTCGTAAATAACCCCCATAGTGAAAACTATGGGGGTTACTTATGAACAGCAAATCCACTTTGCACTACACGTGCACTTGGAAGTGTAGTCGCTGTAGATCTGAGGGGGACATGCAAGGAAAATAAAAAACAGCATTTTAGCTTGCACATGATTGGATGATAAAATCAGCAGAGCTTCACCTCATTTCAGATCTACCCCTCAGATTTACAGTGACTGCAATTCCAAGTGCACTTGTAGTGCAAAGTTGATTTGCCTTTCGTAAATGACCCCCTATGTATGAAGGGGCTAATGGAATCAAAAAGCCTTTCATATGAATCAACACATACACATGTAATATGTTCATAAAAAACAAGGGGGGTTATTTACTAAAGGCAAATCCACTTTGCACTACAAGTGCACTTGGAAGTAAAGTCGCTGTAGATCCGAGGGGGACATGCAAGGAAAATAAAAAACAGCATTTTTGCTTGCACATGATTGGATGATAAAATCAGCAGAGCTTCCACTCATTTCAGATCTACCCCTTAGATTTAGATCGACTGTACTTTCAAGTGCACTTGCAGTGCAAAGTAGATTTGCCTTTCATAAATAACCCCCACAGTATCTCACAAAAGTGAGTACACCCCTGACATTTTTGTAAATATTTTATTATATCTTTTCATGTGACAACACTGAAGAAATGACACTTTGCTACAATGTAAAGTGATGAGTGTACAGCTTGTATAACAGTGTAAATTTTGCTGTCCCCTCAAAATAACTCAACACACAGCCATTAATGTCTAAACCTCTGGCAACAAAAGTGAATACACCCCTAATGAAAATGTCCAAAATGGGCCCAAAGTGTCAATATTTTGTGTGGCCACCATTATTTTCCAGCACTGCCTTAACCCTCTTGGGCATGAAGTTCACCAAAGCTTCACAGGTTGCCACTGGAGTTCTCTTCCACTCCTCCATGACGGCATCACAGAGCTGGTGAATGTTAGAGACCTTGCGCTCCTCCACCTTCCATTTGAGGATGCCCCACAGATGCTCAATAGGGTTTAGACCTGGGGACATGCTTGGCCAGTCCATCCCCTTTACCCTCAGCTTCTTTAGCAAGGCAGTGGTCGTCTTGGAGGTGTGTTTGGGGTCATTATCATGTTGGAATACTGCCCTGCGGCCCAGTCTCCAAAGGGAGGGCATCATGCTCTGCTTCAGTATGTCACAGTACATGTTGGCATTCATGGTTCCCTCAATGAACTGTAGCTCCCCAGTGCCGGCAGCACTCATGCAGCCCTAGATCATGACACTCCCACCACCATGCTTGACTGTAGACAAGACCCACTTGTCTTTTGTACTCCTCACCTGTTTGCCGCCACACACACTTGACCCCATCTGAACCCATTAAGGGTATGGTTCCAGTAATCCATGTCCTTAGTCTGCTTGTCTTCAGCAAACTGTTTGCTGGATTTCTTGTGCATCATCTTTAGAAGAGGCTTCCTTTTGGGATGACAGCCATGCAGACCAATTTGATGCAGTGTGCGGCATATGGTCTGAGCACTGACAGGCTGACCCCTCACCCCTTCAACCTCTGCAGCAACTCTGGCAGCACCCATACGTCTATTTCCCAAAGACAACCTCTGGATATGACGCTGAACACATGCACTCAACTTTTTTGGTCAACCATGACGAGGCCTGTTCTAAGTGGAACATGTCCTGTTAAACCACTGTATGGTCTTGGCCACCGTGCTGCAGCTCCGTTTCAGGGTCTTGGAATTCTTCTTTTAGCCTAGGCCATCTTTATGTAGAGCAACAATTTTTTCAGATCCTCAGGGAGTTCTTTGCCATGAGGTGCCATGTTGAACTTCCAGTGACCAGTATGAGTGAGTAAGAGCAATAACACCACATTTAACACACCTGCTCCGCAGTCACACCTGAGACCTTGTAGCACTAATGAGTTAAAGGACACCGGGGAGGGAAAATGGCTACTTGGGCCCAATTTGGGCATTTTCACTTAGGGTAGTACTCACTTTTGTTGCCAGTGGTTTAGACATTAATGGCTGTGTGTTGAGTTATTTTGAGGGGACAGAAAATTTACACTGTTATACAAGCTGTACACTCACTACTTTACATTGTAGCAAAGTGTCATTTCTTCAGTGTTGTCACATGAAAAGATAGAATAAAATATTTACAAAAATGTGAGGGGTGTACTCACTTTTGTGAGATACTGTATATCAATGATATTGTAATGCAAAATATGTCACTGATTCTGGTACTACTATGTACATATAACTGTGATAATCACAGTATAGGAGGAATAACATAGCTTTAGTCTGTCAATTATCTTATTTAATGGAAAAAATCCTTGAAATCCCAGATAAAGAAAGGATCCCGTGGGGACACACAAATAGGAAATGTATGAAAACAAGCTGATGGGGACATGCAGATATCACCGATATGTGAAAAGATAAAACCAGTATACCGGCAGGGGTTATAAATTGAATCGTAATGGTGTTCCTACAGTAGTGTCTACAAAAATCTACATGTGTGGCTACGAATATATAAAAATATATACATATGGGGGGTTATTTACGAAAGGCAAATCCACTTTGCACTACAAGTGAAAACTACAAGTGCAAAGTGCACTTGAAATTGCCCTTGGAAGTGCAGTCGCTGTAGATCCAAGGGGGACATGCAAGGCAAATAAAAAAAACAGCATTTTAGCTTGCACATGATTGGATGATAAAATCAGCAGAGCCTCCCCTCATTTCAGATCTACCCCTCAGATCTACAGCGACTGCACTTCCAAGTGCACTTTCAGTGCAATTTTAAGTACACTTTGCACTTGTAGTTTGCACTTGTAGTGCAAAGTGGATTTGCCTTTCGTAAATAACCCCCTATATGCATAATTGGCATATCTCATATCTATTTATAGTTACCAAATGCATCCGATGCACTAAATATAGAAGTCCTAAGTTTAGGATAGTGAGCAAAGCCATGCAAATAATTTCTTAAAGCCTTTAATGCAGGCTTGTTAACCACTGTTGCAGAGAAGAAAAAAAACAATCAATAAGACTTTTAAAGTACAACACCAATGATAGATATTACAATCCAGAATTATATTTAGTAGAAAGATTTTATTTGTATAAAACATCATATATAATAGTGCACTCTACATTCAAAACCATACTGCAAAAAAAAAAAAAAAAAAACACCAAATTAGATCCATCCACATATTCAGTATATTGTAGAATAGATGCTAAAAATATTAAAATTCTTACAGTATAGTTACAAATGTTGGGTCCAAAATGCTTTGACATGTTTTGTGGACAATCCACTTCTTTAGGAGGAATTTTAAAGAGGTATCAACATTGCTTCGTATTCATAGAGTGCTCTCGTGCCTGTGTGTGTGCCAAATAGTAGGGATCCCATGAGCTAGCAAACATTCCGAGAGCTGACATAAATATCGCAGACTAGAAGACCATAGTGACATCACCACACATACTGATATAGAATAAAATAAGATAGATATACAATAAAGGTCTCCTGATGAGAAAGTAAAAAAAAAATAGGATTATCAACAACAAAAGCAGAATTTGTTTCATTGTAACACAACTAGTCATATGCCAGAGTGTCTTTAGTAATATTATACACAACACACTGGGGTCGAAAAAGCTGTAAATATAAGGCTACAGTAGGATTATACTCCTAGTAATCAATATAACCCAGATTTGGAAGAAGAAGTGTAAAACAAAAAGGTCTTTTTAAGCGAGTGCCCATATGAATCTATTGGCAACCACCCCCTTTAGTTCATGGCCATTGTTGGCTTTTTGATTCCTTTGTAATGGTTTCCATGTATTGCATTGACAATAAACAACAAGCTGGAAAGATGTATACAGTTTGGAATAAATGGCTTTATAATGTTAGGTTTTATTTGTACTTTTTGTACTATACTGCAATGGTTCTGCATGTGCAGTTATTTGTTGGGGTATAAAGGAATGATTTGCAAAGCTCCGTTGACTATCCTGAAATAAACATTGACCCTTTTATTTTTTGGATATTTGACAGAATAAGACATGTGAATACCTTCTGCTGTAAAAAAAAAAATCTTTACTGGGCTATACACTGATTCGGTTGGAAAGCTGTTTAAATCCTTAAGTCCCATCTCACCATAACCTTCACAGCTATACTTTCTTGTTGTTCCCCAAGCCCTACTCAATAGAAGCCATGTTTCCATATACTGCACTAAAGATGGCCAACTAGCCTGGAATAGCTCTAGGCAGTTTGGAATAAATGGCTTTAGAATATTAGGGTGCATCTGTACTGTACACCAAAGGATCAGGATGTTACGTTCACTATTGGGGCTGAAGAAATTATTTGGCTCCACCCAGTATCCTGAAAATAAAAATAATCTTGATATTTTTGGGGAATGTGTTGGAAGGATACATTTGAATACCTTCTGTTTTGAGAAGGATCTACTGTTCTAACCTAAACATGACATTTGTTTAATTGGGTATTTTTGCCCTGACTAGCTGTATTACATGCTTGGGGATTGTTTTTCTCTTTAGAGCTCATTATGAATTAAACTTAGTGGCTACAATTTTCTTCCTTGTTGGCATACATTTTTTAAATACAATTGTTCATTAACTCAAATACATTTAGCCATCTGTATTTGCTCATAGGAGGAGGGGAAATACTACAGTTTTATCTGGTGTTCCTCAATGAACAATATGGAAAATTGGATTTTTTTTTTACTTACCATAAAATCCTTGTGGAGTTCATTAACCACTTCAGCCCTGGAAGATTTTCCTGCTTAATGACCGGGCCATTTTTTACGATACGGCACTGCATCGCTTTAACTGACAATTGCGCAGTCCTGCGACGTTGTACCCAAACAAAACTGATGTCCTTTTTTTCCCCACAACAAGAGCTTTCTTTTGGTGGTGTTTGATCACCTCTGCAGTTTTTATTTTTTGCGCTATAAACAAAAAAGAAAGCATACATTTTGAAAAAAAAAAACATTTTTTACTTTTTGCTATAATAAATATCCCCAAAAATGAAAAAAAAACCAACACAAATTTCTTCATCAGTTAAGGCCAATGTGTATTCTTCTACATATTTCTGGTAAAAATAAAAAAAAAAAAAAAAAAAAATCGCAATAAGCATTTATTGATTGGTTTGTGCAAAAGTTATAGTGTCTACAAAATAGGGGATATATTTATGGCATTTTTTTTTTTATTACTAGCAATGGTGGTGATCTGCAATTTTTAGCGGTACTACGACATTGCGGCAGACAGATTGGACACTTTTGACACCTTTTTGGGACCATTGACAATTATACAGCGATCAGTGCTATAAAAATGCACTTATTACTGTGTAAATGTCACTGGCAGGGAAGGGGTTAACACTAGGGAGGCGATCAAGGCATTAAATGTGTTCCCTCGTGAGTGTTTCTTACTGTGGGAGGACTGGACTGACTGGGGGAGGAGACATATCGCTGTTTGTAACTACTACAAGCAGCAGATCTGTCTCTTCTCTCCTGTCAGAATGAGGATTTGTGTGTTTACACACACAAATCCCCATTGTGGCTCTTGTGCCTACGATCGCGGGTGGCCGGCGGCGATCACGCCCGCCGGCCACGTGCATTGGGTCCCCCACCGTGCTATTGCTCTTAAAGGAGCCGATGCACCCATACATCGATTCTCGGGAACGGGCCACTTTGCTGACGTATATCGGCGTGAGCCAGTCTGCAAGTGGTTAAAGGACACAGGTCATATCCTTCTGTGTCAATGATCTTGCACCTAGTATTGCTTTTTTACAAAATTGAAGACTGCTGGGAGTAGGAGGGATTATATATAGTCACTGTTTCTTGTTCACAAGTGTTCAAATCCTCCTGTCGGCAGCAGTGTAACCCAATTGTCTCTGAATCCTATGTCTGTCAATGAACGCCAAGAAACAGATTTTATGGTAAGCACAAAAATCCAGTCATTACAGTGTTGCCAAATGTATTGCTCGATGAAAACTATGTTAGCCAATAGTGTGTTCTTATCTGTACCATAATTGTCTGCTGTAACCAACTGAATGAAGTAAATAATTTTATTAAGTAATACCTTACTCATAATGTAATAATATTATTTCTTATGTGTACCACTGGTTTTGGCAAATACTTATTTTAACTCTTATATAAGAGGTGCAAATTCAGCAAGACTAGTAAAGTCTGAATGTTTTACGATTGAGCATTGATTTGTTGGATCAGTTTTTCTTATTGCACATTATTATTTACTAGGACCATGTCAGAAGCCTTAAAATGGATCTGCATAAATCACACGCTAGTGGTGTTGGCATATGTAGTTTGGTTTTAACTGCTTCATTAACCACTTCAGCCCTGGAAGGATTTGCCCCCTTAATGACCAGGTCATTTTTTGTGATACAGCACTGCGTTGCTTTAACTAACAATTGCGTGGTCGTGCGACGCGGTAACCAAACAAAATTGATGGCCTTTTTATATATATATATATTTTATATATATTTTTTTTTTTTTTTTTTTTTACTTTCTGCTATAATACATATCCAAAAAAAATAAATAAATAAAATTTATCCGTTCAGGCCGATATATATTCTTCTACATATTTTTGGTTAAAAAAAAAAAAAAAAAATAATAACAATCGCAATAGGCATGTATTGATTGGTTTGTGCAAAAGTTATTGCGTCTACAAACTACGGGATAGATTTAGGGACTTTTATTTATTTTTTTTATTGTTTTTACTGGTAATGGTGGCGATCTGCGATTTTTAGCGGGACTGCAACATTGCGGCGTACAAATCTGACCCAAAATGACACTTTTTGGGGACCAGTAACATTATTACATTGATCAGTGCTATAAAAATGCACTGATCTAACTGTAGGGGGGGATGGGCTTACTGGAACATGACAGAGATCACTGGGAACAGTAGATCTCTGTCATGTCATCTGGCAGAACGGGGAATCACCTTGTTTACATAGGCAGTTCCCCGTTCTGCTTCTCCTCACCGCGATTGTGGGTCGCCTGTGGACATTGAGTCAGTGGGACCCGCGGGCACGCTCCTGCAGCAGCGCACGCGATCCTCTTTGCATGGACCGACTTACAGGTACGTGGTGATTGACCTCACAAGGACCATCCCTGTAACATGAGGCCAGTTTTGTCTTCAGCAATATAGTGAACCTGGATCTTTACCATGCAAGGGCAAAGCACAAGTTCAGTTTAATACATACAACTTGACCATACTATAGAAATAAGATCTTCAAGGAAGCGTCGGTAAAGTGCTATAGGGGACACTTGATTTCATATCTGTGGGATGGAAACAGGATGGTTATTGTATTGCACTTGTTTTGTCATTGTGTATGGGTTGTTGACTAATAGGATTTTAAAACATACATTTTTTTTTTATTCATAAACTTAAACTAGTAATTTAAAAAATTGTGTTAAGGTCCTTTTGGAAGAACCACCCTGAAATACCTTCTACTGTATGTTGTCCCTTCCCGATTAGGGTAATCATCTAAAGCTCTAAAAATTATAGTACTATTGTTAATAATAATAATAATAATAATAATAATAATAATAGTGGTAAAACAGGCAAAGGTCCTTTTATTTATAAAGAATGAAAAATCACAAATAAGTACTGTGATGGCGGTGTAGGCAGAACAGAACACCCGCATGGAGCAGGAGGGATCACAAGGTTCTTTACTGAGAGATTGGGCCAACGGAGAGTTGGGCAAGGATAGCTTCACACGGGTTAAGTCTAGCACACAGGGCAGTAATCTGAGCACAGCAAGGGTTAAATCCAGCACACATGGCAGTAATCCAAGTACAGCAGGGTAGGCAGCAATGTGGCACAGCAAGGATCAGATGACTAACCAGCCGACAGCAACCTCAGCCAAGGGGATCCAGGTAGGGTGGCAGAGAGAGGAGGATCAGAGAATAGAGGGTACAGACAAAAATGTGCTGCTATTGTGTGGTCCTCTGGTAGTGTCAGGGGGACACACTTGAGGTCCTCTATAATTTTCAAGTTGACCACCGTTGCTGTAAAGGGATAGGAGGGTTTAGTTCCACTTTACTATAAAGGGTGGAAAATGCTTTAGAATAAAAAATAGTATTTAATGCTTATTTACATAAAACAGTAATCTGACCTCAGCTGTGTGAAGTAATGAAAAATGGTTCTCAGTGCCCCAATAGACAATAAGCATTAATGTTACTGTAGCAGAACAGTCTTTGTTGTCTATGGCAACCAATGACATTCACTTTACAAAAAAAGTGGGCTTGGCGAACACAAATATGTTCTGTGTAGCACCCCCGACCCCTAATGCATATGAGGTACCTCAATGGCTGGATGGGCTAGCATCTTACCTCAGGGTCCAGTCTTCAGCAATAATGGAGCAATGTGGACACGTGGGTGGCAATCACTTTCACACAGCAATCCTGGGAGAGAGGATCACCCATGAACTTAGACTCCAGATTAGGAAAAAAAGGTACTTGCAGTCTTTACAGACAGAGAACCTTTGGGCCAACCTAAAATTCTGTGAATTCAGTTCCTGACTGTAAGATACTAGTTTGTTCAGCTACTGGTTTCTTGGGGAGAGGCCACCTGTCAGGGCTGGGCTCCTGTTACTTAACGAGCAGTTCTTTTTCTTTCAGTGCTCAGAAGCTGCTCAGCTGTAGGTTAATTACCAGCCACTCATTACCAAAGTGACTCACCTGGTTTTGCTATTTCATTGAGCCCGGGTTCACGCATGTGCGTTGCGAAGTGAAGCTCCGGTTTCACTGCGAAGATAAAAATCAGCTGTTCAGAGGTTCCTTTGCGTTTTAGCTGCGGATCAGTGAGCAGAGAGAGGGGGGAGGTGTAGTGAGGAGAAGGAGAGAAATTGAGTTCAGAACAGAATGCATCTGCGAATCAGATGTGTTCCCATAGAAGATAATGGGCTTGTAATTTGTACCGCAATGCCCAGAAAACGCACAAGTTTTTTGTGCAATGCGCAGTGTGAATGCAACGCACATATGTGAACCAGATACATTCAAATGAATGTATTTTAAAATGTCCTGCGAATTGGATGCGTTGTAAGCCGCTTCTAATTTACATAGGTGTGAACGGGGGCTCAAGGTGTGATTTTTAACTGCACTTTCTGTCTCCGTCTGGTTTATGGTTCCTGACACCACCACACTTCAGTCAAGGACCAAGCTTCACCCTGTTTCCCCAGGTTCCATTGTGTTGCTTCAATCCCCATGTTCAGTATACGAGGTCACAAACCTAGGCCTCTATTCAAGCACATGGTCACCCTCCTCAGGCAGCAGGTTTAAGAAAACCAGACAGCCATCTACATCCCTCCCCCAAACAGGAAAAGACTCCCAAGGTGACTTCTAAATTTTTATATCCATTCTCAGCCTTCACCACTGACAATAAGCCGACTAGTGGTTGGCCAGGGAGATATAAATATTCCTAAATATGATTAGTGCAGCCTCTGGCACTATTGCCAGGTACACTCCTGAGCAGCAGGTAGAAGCAAACAATACTCAGAGGGATGAAAAAAAGATGCACTATCAATCCAGCTCAGGCTGACTACAGCATAGCTAATACTAAATGTAAAGGACACGCCTGCTTAAAGAGTAAGTAAAATCAGCGTTTTTTTTCTTACCTGCAAAGTGAAAGTTTAATGTGCTAGTATGCATCATATACTAGCACATTATGTGACACTTACCTGCAAACAAAGCCCTCGTCGTCCCCGCTGGAGGCCGCATCCATCTTTGACCGTCTTCCTTCCGGGTCCGCAGACTCTGGCTGTTTGACTGGCCGGAGTCGCATGACATCACTCCTGCGCATGCGCGTGGGAGCCGCCGGTCATGGCACATGGCTCTGAAGAAACGGCACAGGCGGCTGCTCCTTCAGAGTGCAGTATACAGTAAATATCTCCTAAACTGTGCAAGTTTAGAAGATATTTACAGTACCTATAGGTAAGCCTTATTATAGGCTTACCTATAGGTACAAACATTAGAGGAAAGTTTAATTCCTCTTTAAGGCAGGGTGGCTACATTTATTTGATACAATTCAGTGATCTTCTGATTCGATGAAGATCCTTCGCTTTTACTTTTGGAGATACTAATTTGTTTGTGTGGGCCAAGAAATGTTAAAAACTCTTATGTCTTGCCACTCAGGTGGAAAAAAGGTACTGACTATCCCGTATTGCTTCTAGGTTATATTATGCAAGGGTATCTACATATGCAAAGGAATTGTTGGCAGATAATATAGAAATAGAATGATTGATTAAGCATTACTAGCAAAAAAGAGAGCATGTAGAGGCAAGTAGCATAATTTAAAAAGGATAAACAAAGCCTATTAGATGCATGTTGTTTCTTCTATGTCTATTATTTCAGCGTATGTTCACTTTAATGTCAGATCTGGACATTTTTTGCAAAACAGAGGCAGGATGAGCTGGGTATACTATATGGAAGAAGGAGAATCTATTTAAAAGGTTAGCATAGGTGGCAATACAATGATTTTGAAACAAAATATAGAAGGCAGATTATATAAGTTTTATTTTAAGATCATCACATCCTCTCCTACATAATTTATGACACTGGCAAGTAAGGTAAGTAAAAATACGACTTTCAGATTCTTGAGTTCTGCAGTGATTACAGAGAGAAAACCTGTATCACTTAAAGGATTGATTCTGTAGGTTATCTTTGTGTAGTATTGTGCACATATAAGAGTGGGCAGTTATTGTTTACTGCAGAATGGCTTGTTGGCAGGTTTGTAGCGCAAGCTGTTCTTTTGCTGTTTTCATGTTGTTATATTTTTCTGGACATAAGATAGATGCAGATGTTATATAGCTGGCATTTTTTACACGATTCAATTTCCCACTGGTAGCATGTATCCAGCAAAATTCAAAAGTAAGAGAATAGTTCAAATATTTCTATATACAAATACATAAATATTTAAAACACACACAGCAAGAATAAAGTATAAAGTACTGATCTTCATAGATGTCTATTGCATGACTGATTATCACTATTTGTTGCATGTAAGTCTGAGGCATCTTGCAAGCATTTTATGTAAATCCTACATTGAGCAATGTATAAAGGTAATATGTGATTCAGATCAAAAATATTATCATTCTAATGGGAATTGTGAACCCATTATGTGGTGATATGTATGTAGCGGTGTTGTGAGACTTCCTCCTTTTACACATATATTTATATTTGTTGGACATGGTGCTAAAGTAGAAAAGTCTAAAAAAGTACCAAATCCAGTTACTACGCGATTCCCACTCCCATTGCATAAACCGAAAAATATGATTGATATGATGTTTGTAAAGGGGAAGTTCCACTTTCCCCCTCCATTCTATTTGGGGGGGGGGTACCTAGTTTTGGTAGGTACTTGCTCCCATTTCCGGTCGGATCACCTAGGGCGACTCTACTGAAAATTAGGCAACCCCCTCTGTCACAAATGTCACGTCTACTTCAATGCAGGTGGTCAGACACTATAGCTAGCTACTGTGTGCTTCACCTATAGCAGCCCCCTTTCCCTTAAAGTGGATGTAAACCCAATGTCATCCTTTCTAAACTACTGCCATAGGGGTTATCTATAAGGATATTCATGCCTCCTGCATGTATCTTTACCTGTCAAATGTCTCCCCTCTGTCTGTTATTAGACCTGAAAAACTGCAGATTCTGTGGGTGGGTCTGTTGTCTGGAGCTCGGTGGGTGGAGTCGTGATGTCAGTAGACTCCCCGCCCACCTCTACACTCCCCTTGTCAATATGCATTTTCTCTGTGTATTTCTAACACTGAACTTCTGCTGAACTTCTGCTATGATCTCTAACATCCAGTGAAAAGACAGGAAAGTAACCACATGACTTCAGCATGCCAAATCATGGTGAGGTGTGGAACAGTCAATCCTTGCAGAGCTGCTGAAGAAAGGAGTGGGGGAGGGAATTTAAAAATACTGCATGTCTCTTAGGCTAGTGCACGAGATGTAAATCACCTGTCACTCACAGCAAGGGGGAGGATTTGACAAAGTTTTTCTCAGGTTGTCAAGAATTGTCTCACTGAACAATAAAAGAGGATTGCTCAGAGCTGGATTAACTCTGTGTGGCAAGACTGGGCTCAAATGATAGCAAATCTTATACTCTACAGTATGATATATATATAAAAAAAAAAAAAATTCGTTTACATCCACTTAAAGACAAGCAGGCTCACCGGTACTTGGTTTCCCCCAGGACTTATACACAATGCTATAGTGCTTGGCCACCACACTAGGGCAGACGCGAACAGAGCAAACAACAGACTACTTGCAGCTTAGCAGACAGAAAGTGTGGTTCTAAGATGGTCCAGGTAATAAGGCAGGCTGAGTTCATGAAATAGTTCAATATTCAATCCAATGACAGTCTAGGTAATAAGGCAGCTGAGTTCGGGGAATAGTCCGATCCGGGTCATACACAGGGAAATCCAAAAGCAAAGCAAGGCAGACAAACGGGAGGCTTGAACAGGAACAATGCAGGTAACTGTCTCTATCACAAGCAAGGGATAGAGTGTTCGGTTTGCTTATATCAGGTGACTAAACAGATCAATCATCTTGCAAGTAAACACAGACAGGGGAAAAGCAACAGCCAACACCCGGGTGCTGGAATTAGGAACAGGGGCACTAAGTGATCATGACATTACCCCCCCTCTGAGGAGGGGCCCCCGGACCCTCAAAGACCAGTTGGACATCCAGCACAGGACCATCAGACTGGGCAGAGGTCCGTGAATCCATGAGATCAGGCTGGTTAGCAAGGGACGTGTCACAGGGGTCAAGGCGGATGGATGGAACACGAGCAGAATACAGAGAGCCCTGAAAAAAGGATTGAAAGTCTCACCTGGCCAAATGAGGCAGTTTATCCAAAGGGTGGAATGAGACCTGTTAGAGAAGTATGGTAAGGCCAGGTTACAGAAAGCCCTGAATTAAAAAACTGCATCGCCAAGCGCAGCGACTGTCTGAGTTGCATCACCAGAAGGTCCTGAGTACTAAAAAACAGGAAGTTCAATGGGCATGGGCTGGACTGGCATAACTGATGCAGTGGCCGACTGGGCCGCATCGCCAGGTGTAGCTACTATCTGAATTGCATCACCAGAGAGTCCAGAATAAGAAAAAGCAGAAGGTTCAATAGGCGTGGGCTGAACTGGCATGATTGATGCAGTGGCCAACTGGGCTGCATCGCCAGGTGTAGCGACTGAATCGCATCACCAAGTGCAGCAACTGTCTGAATCACATCACTAGGTGTGGCGACTGTCTGAATCGCATCACCAGTTGTAGTGATAGTGAAACTTGTGGACGAGTTAGCCTGGCTGTGTGTCCAAGGGAGTTTAGCTACAGGCAAAGGTAGGGGTAATCTAGGGGGCTTGACTTCTGAGGATTTAGTGGAAATTTCCAAACAGGGCTCAAGACTATGAGACAACGAATAAGCTTGGTTTCTAGGAAGAGAAGGTTCAGGCTGCGGCATTTGACTGGAGAGGTGGCTTGTAGAGAATTCAAAAGACCTGCCAGCATCTCTTGTTATAACAGAGTCATATAAAGGTACATGGTTATGTAAACTGTAGTCACATTTGGAAACGTTGAGTGCCCCCCCTCCTGAACCGTACCAGGCCACATGCCTTCTTCATCTTCTTCTTCTTCTTCTTCATCTTCTTCATCTTCTTCATCTTCTTCTTCATCTTCTTCATCTTCTTCTTCTTCTTCTTCTTAATCTTCTTCTTAATCTTCTTAATCTTCTTCTTCTGAATCTTCCTCCAGGCTTCTTCTCCGCTCAGTCCGCATGATCCGCCTCAGTGGGAGTCTTCAGCTGTGTGACGCTTCGCTTCTTCTGATACTTCTTTTATAACGGAGGGCGGGGCCACCCGGTGACCCCGTCCTCCTCTGATGCACGGGGAATTCACGGGAGTTCCCTGTGGCTGTCCCCGTGTTGTCAGAGGGGGGCAGGCTCGCCATTTTTTTTTACATTTTGGCACGGGGTTCCCCTTAAAATCCATACCAGACCTGAAGGGTCTGGTATGGATTTTGAGGGGGACCCCCACACCATTTTTTTTTAAATTTTGGTTCGGGGTTCCCCTTAATATCGATACCAGACCTGAAGGGCCTGGTACGGAATTTAGGAGGACCCCCATGCCATTTTTTTTTTTTTATTTTGGTTCAGTGTTCCCCTGTGGGGAAATCCCATGAGGTTTTTATCAATTAACTTTTATGTGTAATGTCGGACCGACAATTCATTAATAGCCGCGAGTAGTTTTAAATGACTTTTTTTCCTTTGAAATGTCATTTTGCTGTCAGACTGTTCTAAACACGGGAAACATGCGCCCCTTTACAGGCATACTATAGACACTCCCCAGGTACGAAATTTAAAGGAATATTACACTTTTATTGTTTCACTTTAAGCATTATTAAAATCACTGCTCCCGAAAAAGGTTGTTTTTAAAAATACTCTTTGCATTGATACATGTCCCCAAACACTTTTTATGACAATAACTTGCATATAAGCCTTTAAAATTAGCATTTTTAATTATTCATGTTCGTGTCCCATAGACTTTAACGGAGTTCACGTGTTCGAAAAAATGTTTTGCCTGTTCGCAAGTTCTACTGCAAACCAAACCGGGGGGGTGTACGGCTTATCCCTAATCAGGATAATCATATAGTAACCCCAGAGCCTTGAAAAATTCTTCAACTGACCCTCTGGCTCGGTCATCTGTGGAGAGACTAAAAGCCCAAGACTGGGGATCCCCCTGCAACCACGTATTAATCAAGTTAGCTCGCTGTTTTTCCGAAACAGAAGAGTGTGGCTTAAGCTTCAAATATAGCATACAGCTATTTTTAAAGTTGGAAAACACATGGGGGTCATCAGAAAAACAATCAGGCGGGTTAACTTTGGGCTCTGGCTCCTGCGTTACTGCTGGAGGTGCGCTTACACGCAAAGACAATTCCTGGACTTGTGTCAGTTTGCACATTTCCTTAGCAAATAAACGGGCCTGTGAAGAGTCCATATTGACAGAAAAGTTTGTTAAAGGCTTGTGATAATGTCACAAATGTCACATCTACCTCAATGCAGGTGGTCAGACACTAAAGCTAGCGACTGTGTGCTTCACCTATAGCAGCCCCCTTTCCCTTAAGACAAGCAGCTCTACCAGTACTTGGTTGCCCCCAGGACTTATACACAATGCTTTAGTGCCTAGCCACCACACTAGGGCAGATGCAAACAGAGCAAACAACAGACTACTTGCAGTTTAGCAGACAGCGTGGTTCTAAGATGGTAATAAGGCAAGTTGAGTTCAGGGAATAGTCCAATATCCGATCCAGGTCATACACAGGGCAATCCAACAGCAAAGCAAGGCAGACAAACGAGAGCCTTGAACAGGAACAATGCAGGTAACTGTCTCTATCACAAGCAAGGGATAGAGTGTTCAGTTTGCTTATATCAGGTGACTGATCAGATCAATCATCTTGCAAGTGAACACAGACAGGGGAAAAGCAACAGCCAACACCCGGGTGCTGGAATGAGGAACAGGGGCACTAAGTGATCGTGACACCCTCCCCCACCCACAGCCTTCTGGGACACGCCACATACCCAGCAGGCTGCAGAATCATTCACACAGCTTGACACGGCTTGCACATGTGCATTGGAAATCTGGCTGTGAAGCTGCAAGGAGTCACAGCCCACTTCCCTAAATGTGCTCCGGTGATATTGGAAATTCCTGATGAAGTCACGTGACGTAATGCGTCGGGGGATTCCCTGAACGGAAGTGATGCAAGAGACTGGCAAGTGACTGGATTTACACAGTACAAAACATTTTTTTATAGAGTATGTAAGAGTTACTATTTTAAAAAAAATTATGGTTTTAAAATACTAAACCACGGGGGATCACTTTCTTTTACCCTAACATGGGGTTTGAATTACAAGCAATGGTTCCATCTCGGGAAACAGGGTCATTTAGAGAAGTATAGGATGAAGATACTTTAGCAGTGGGACTGTCCTCTTTGTGTCTTTGAGAATACATGTTGTACTGTGTAATGGTAACTTACACACAATGTGAGGCAAGGCCTTGTATACTTACAAACCTGGGCAGCCGGTGCTAATGAGTGTTATAAGTGGTTGAAGGTGACTGAATCATAGAAGATAGGCAGTAGAACTGGATCCACTTGGTTCTCTAGGCACAGGAGCCATGGGATGATGCTGAATGGAAGCAAAGAGAGTACAGAGCATGCATGCAGCACTTTACCTAGTGAATGACGTCAGCACTCAATCCCTCAGCCTTAAAGGAGTTGTAAAGCTTCATGTTTTTTCACTTTAATGCATCCTATGCATTAAGGTGAAAAAAACAGCTTGGACTCTCCCCAAACCCCCGTTTTACTTACCTGAGCCCCGAATCTCCATGGGCGCGATCACGTGTTGCTTTCCCCCAGCTCCTGTGGGCTCTTCATTGGATGATTGATAGCAGCACAGCCATTGGCTCCCGCTGCTGTCAATCAAATAAATGATGTGGCGCGCCGGGGGGCGGGGCCGAGTGATACACTCGGCGCCTATGGCCTCCGACTGTATCACACGGGAGCGCACTTGCAAGCTAACCCCCTTGGGAGAGCGCTTCCCAGAGGGGGGTTAGCTCTTGCGGGGAGGAGCCGAGGGACCCCAGAAGATGAGGATCGGGGCCACAAAACGAACTGCACAGTGGAGGTAAGTATGACATGTTTGTTATTTAAAAAAAAAAATAAAAACTTATACAACCCCTTTAATTCTTAATCCCACTGTAAAAAATGAATGGAAATATTAAAAAATGTCACCCAATTGTTCCAAATGTGAGGTAGCTACCAATGCCACAGCCTGACCAACCTTGCTAACTAAGTGAGCAAACAAAGGTCTGGAAAGTGGTACTAGCCGAGCCCAGTGCCCAATGGACACAAACCAGGCTAACCCCGCAATCTTCCAGTCCAGCAGAGTCTGGGTATGACCTTCAAAGTTGTTGTTAAAGTGGAAGTATACCCAATCATTTTCAGCCAAGGAAGCTGCCATCTTGGCCTCTGTTTAATCTTCAACTACCATGATGCAGATGTGATCAGTTATGACACCAGCCATTTGATGGTTTGACAGTTTGGTTGAGAGCACATCCAATGTGACAGTTATATTACCGTCATGTGATGGAAATGTAACTGTTTTTTGAAAACTGGTAAATCTATGGGTTTACTTCTTCTTTACTTCTTTAAGTATACATCGAGCTGGATAGCTGCCTTGTAGAGACTAGCTCTACAGCATTTAGAATTTTTGATTGACCTCCCTGAAAGAAAAATATGTACAGTGAATTGTATATTTTGACTGAAAAAAAAAAATAAAAGCTAGGGAAAGTAAAGTTAGGCATTTCTCAGCATAGCTGAGGAAAAGGCGTCCAACTTCCTCGTACACTAGCAAAAAACTGAAGCATGACGGTTAGGAGTGGGGTATACAGTTGTAGCGCCTATCCCCCCCGACCCCTAGAATCAGGGAGGGCTGACATTTTACTTCAGATTGCTGGTTCTTAGGCATGGTGGGTATGGATGGTTGCATAAAAGATGGGCGCCAGTCACTTTTAGGATGAGCAAAAGTGAGTTTAATGCTCACGACAGAAAAATGAGGAAGAGAGGGTTAGGGCACAGGACACCCTAGGACAGTAGGCAGATAGATCATCAGACTCTGAAAACCAAACAGCCAGGTAGACAGCACTACAGAACAAGAGCCTTAGGCCTGCAGTCAATGTTCTGTACCAACGTAGCAACAGCTGTCTCCTATAGCAACCAAAAACTCACAACACTGTGCAGGGTTTCCTTGGATGAGTCCCTCTTGATGCTTTCCCAGCCTCTCCACAGCCCCCAGCTCATGAAGAGTAACCTCTGGTACTTCATCTCAGAACTCCATCCTTTTCCTCATGCCTCCAAGCAATAAAAAGCTCTCGCTCTTTGGCAGAGCCTCTCCTATGCCCCCAGGCAGCTAACAGGCTCTCTCTGGCAGAGCCTGGAGCACATGGCCAGGCCTTAGACTCCAGACCTCAGCCAACGGAGCTGTTCCTCACACATCCACACCAGACCAAGGACTAGGTGCTAGGTGGGAGGACCCCGATCGCCTGACCTTTTCCAAATATATACTCTCTTACAGCTAGCTCAGTGGGATTTAACTCCTCCTGGTTGGCTGAAAGATATATGCATATTTATAACTCAGCCTAACTGCAGCTCATCACACTACAGCCAAAAGCAAAAGTCCCACTATTGACAGAAGGGAGGAACTACAGTTAAACCAGGCTTAGGAGAAAACCCAAATGATCACAAAGACTATAAATCAGCCAGGTTAGTTACCAACTAGCACAGCTAAATTTACCAGTAGCCCCTGTTTAAAGAAGTTGTAAAGGCAGAAGGTTTTTTATAAGATAAAAAAAAACCTTCTGTGTGTAGCAGCCCCCCTCAGCCCCCCCTAACACTTACCTGAGCCCATCTCTCTCCAGCGATGACAGAATCATCTTTATTTTAGGGGGAGCTGTGTTTACAGTTTTCGCTTAGTCCCCCTGCTCGTGAAGTCCACATACTGTTGACCCCTGGACTCTATGCATTATGTACTCCTGACATCTGTCCTCTATAAGCTGTATTATACATTACATACCACATATTTTGTGAGCACAAGGACTTTGGCATATGAACAAGTAGGCTTAGGTTTTAAGCCTCTCCCACTGTTAGCGCAATGTGACCACACCCACCATTTGCCTTGGCGCATCTATTCTTCCTTTTGTATTGCCCAAGGGTACCCCCAGGTCTTTCACAATCCTAGCAAAGCCTTTGATAAACATCCGATAATGCACGCTAACATGTTGTTAGCCTGAAAAATTCAATGAATGCAGCCACCACATCCTAAGAATAGGTAAGCTTCAATATATTCCTTTTTGTGGATTAGATATCCTTTAAGAAGTTATTATTGTGTAAAGCATAGGCATGCATAGGGGGTGTGCCAGGCGTGCCTGGGCACATCCTAATCACCTCGTGCCGCGCCGATTCCTCCTGATGCCCGGGCCCCCATGTCCCACACCCCTGCAGTGCTGCTGACTTTCCTCCTCTCCTCTCTCATCGACTGCTGTGGAGGATATGTGAAGATGAAGAGTGGGGGAAAGGGCTGGTAAATATGTAATTTACCAGCCCCTTCTTTTCTGAATGAATACAGTGAGTGATTGGTAACGATCGCTCCTGTGTTCATTCATAACCGAAGTATTGTAAACTGTGTTTGTGAAGGAACAGGAAGCTGCTTAGCAGAGAGCACTTCCCAATCATTCAATGTCCGGTGTGGCTGAGACTGCAGAGAAATGGACTGGAAAATCTCTGTTTTCAGTCCCCTTCTCTGTCTCAAAAGAGAGACATCAGGGGTCTATTTAGACCCCTAATATTTCACATAGTCCCCCAATAGGGCTCCTAAAAAAATTGTAAAAAAACAAAAAATAACATTATAAGAAATAATTTTAAAAATTGTAAAAAATTTAAATTAAAATTAAAAAACGAATGACACCATTCACTGCCCTACTGATACCGTCTACTGCTCTACAGACATTGTCCATGTTTTAATACATTTTAAAACGTTTCTGTACATTAATGTATAATTTTAATCCAAGCACACTTTTTCTTTAAAAAGACACAATATTTAAAAAATTCAAATACATAAAATATAATAGTTACAGTGTAATAGTCACATTAGTATGTATTTTAAAATTCCTAGCAACCTTTTAACAATGCCCCTTTAAATGGTCATGTATATTTTAGTAGGTGACAATTCATTCACACTGAAGACGATAAAACATATCTGACATTATTGTTCTGTTTCTCACAACTCTGTTTTACTGACGTGTGTTTTTTTTTTTTTTTTTTTCAGTGAGTGATTAAGATAATTAAGCTATAAATCCTCATAGACAGCTAATTTTCTTCACTGGTTTACAGCCGGTCAGAAAAAGTGGATAGAACACAAAGCTATCCTCTGTTATATATTAATGTGCCAGGCATCAGCTCTTTTATCTAAATTGCCAGAAATTGGTCTTGTTAAGCAAAGTAGATCATTTACCATGGAAAAATCATAAATCTTTAAGGGCCTATTTACTTCTTAGTGATGCGTTAACGCAAGCGCATCAAAGTGCGCTATATTGCATATTAGCATGTTGTCCATTAAGGCAGCAATACTATGCATTTCTGTGCCTTGCTTTAGTACATCGGGGGGCCTTTCAAAGTATATGGCACTGCAATGCAGTAACGCAAATATGTTCTGTGCATTACGTAATGCATTTTTGTGTAAATGGTCCCATAAAGTAAATCTGCAATATGCTGGTTTAGTGAACAGGCATAAATAGCTGCAGCTGCTGGCAGCCTGTCATTGCAGTGTGCAGGCTCAGCGGCCGCTGCTATCCGCATGCAGCTGTCAATACCAGCAGCAGGAATCAGGAGATTTCTGCTGGTGGGATACACAGTATAGGAAAACGCCTATAAAAATGGTGCCTTAGACATTTTAAACCTCATAGCACCCTTAAGTACTTCAGCTCCGGAAGATTTACCCCCCCCCCCCCTTCATGACCAGCCATTTTTTGTGATACAGCACTGTGTTAATTTAACTGACAATTGCGCATTTTTTCCCTACAAATAGAGCTTTCTTTTGGTGGTATTTGATCACCTCTGCGTTTTTTATTGTTACGCTATAAACAAAAAAGGTCCTAGAGATCATCAAAGATTTGGATATTTTTTATAACCTAACCCTGACTTGTACTTCTCAACAACATTGTCCCTTACTTGTTTGGAGAGTTCCTTGGTCTTCATGGCAATGTTTAGTTAGTGGTGCCTCTTGCTTAGGTGTTGCAGCCTCTGGGGCCTTTCAAAAAGGTGTGTATATGTAATGACAGATCATGTGACACTTAGATTGCACATCATTTCACTAAATATGTGACTTCTGAAGGTAATTGATTGCACCAGAGCTTTTTATGGGCTTCATAACAAAAGGGGTGAATACATACGCACATGCCAATTATCAGTTTTTTATTTCTGAAAAATAGTTTTATGTATATATTTTTCTAATTTTACTTCACCAACTTAGACTATTGTGTTCTGATCCATCACATATAATTCAGATTAAAAAAAACATTGAACTAAAGGCTGTAATGTAACAAAATAGGTAAAAAGCCAAGGGGGGTGAATAGCACTGATAGGTGGCACTAATTAAGCAGCACTGATAGGTGGCACTGACTTATGGGCACTGATAGGTGGCACGCACTGATGGATGGGCACTGATGGGTGGCACGGGCTGGCACTGATGGCACTGAGTGATAGGCACTGATAGGTGGCACTGATTATGTAGCACTGATTTGCACTGATAGGTGGCACACACTGATGGCTGGGCACTGATAGGTGGCACTGACTGATAGGTGGCACACACTAATGGGCACTGATACGTGGCATGCACTGATGGCTGGCACTGACTGAGGCGCACTGATGGATGGCACTGATGGATGGCACTGATGAGCAGTGCACTAATAGGTGGCACTGATTATGCAGCACCGATGAGCACTGATAGGTGGCACTGATTATGCAGCACTGATGAGCACTGATAGGTGGCACACACTGTTGGCTGGGCAGTGGCACTGAAAGGTGGCACTGATAGGTGGCATGCACTGATAGGTGGTACGCACTGATAGGTGGCATGCACTAATGGGCACTGATAGGTGGCACGCACTAATGGGCACTGATAGGTGGCACTGATAGATGGCGTTGACTGATGAGCACTAATAGGTGGCACTGATGAGCACTGATAGGTGACATGCACTGAGAGGTGGCACGCACTGATAGGTGGCACACACTGATGGGCACTGATATGTGGCATGCACTAATAGGTGGCACACACTGATGGCTGGTACTGACTGATGGCTGGCATTGCACTGGCTGGATGGGCACTGGCTGGATGAGCACTAACAGATGTCACTGATGAGCACTGATTGATGGCTGGCACTTATGGGCATGAGAGGATTTACTTTTCTATGCTGCCTTTGCAACGCCTATCTTGGTACACCTTGCACTTGGCCTCAATAAAGCAGCAGCGGACATCTTGTTACACCCAGCCCATATAGTTCAGCCTGAACTATATGGGCTGGGTGTAACAAGATGTCCGCTGCTGGCAGGGTGTACCAAGATGGGCGTCAGGATTTTTAGGCACTAACGACGGTGTAGCGGCAACACGGAGCATCACTTCCATTACCGAATGTGGCAGTCGCCGAGCCCTGCACTCTGCACTACCTGCTTGAGGACTTGCTCTCCGCTCAGCTCTCCGCTCCGCCCTCCGCTCCGCCCGCTGACTCCGCCCGCTGAGTTCCTGTCTCTCCCATTCCAAGGTATCGGCTAAGGGGAGCATTTGTGCAAGTACAAGTACTTGTGCAAATGCTCGGTATCGGGATAACTCTAGTAGTAACCCCTGTCAGATTTATTTTTACCATCTGTGTCCCATTGGGGAGATTTCTCTTCACTTCCTATCTCATAGCCAAACAGGAAGTGAGAGGAAATCCCTGCAAATTAAGGAAATTCCTTGGGTGTCACCAAAACTAGTGTCCCCATTGGAAGATTTCCTCTCTAATACTTTTCTGGGGACAACCCAAAATTTGGGATTTTTTTTTACTTTCACTTTCAATGATAATGGTAAACAAGACAAATAGAGAGGGTGAATCTTCCAAAGGGGGGCACAGACAGCAATAAAAACTGGCAGGTGTTCTAATCCCTCTCAACTCTACCCAAAACGAAAAAAAAGTTTCAGCTTTAGTTATACTTTAATTCTGTAGCTTTTTTTTTAATCCAGAAAGTTATTAAACAATAAATGTATTCTTGTAGCTGATCTGTAGCTGATATGAAACAGAATCGGTCCCTGTCCATGGTCCTGATTCTAGAGTCTTCTGTCATCACAGACCTTTCCTGTGAATATTTTTTTTTCAATTATTTATTACAGGTATTTATATAGCGCTAATAATTTATGCAGCACTTTTACATATATATTGTATATTCACATCAGTCCCTGCCCTCAAGGAGCTTAATATCTAAGGTCCCTAACTCACATTCATACATACACATACTAGGGCCAATTTAAACAGGAGCCAATTAACCTACCAGCATGTCTTTGGAATGTGGGAGGAACACAGAGAACCCGGAGGAAACCCACACAGGCACAGGGAGAACAAGTAATCTCCAGGCAGATAGTGAATATGGTAACAACTTTCAGATAGTGAACACATACATTAAAAAAAAAAGGAACTCCAGACACAAACATAATTCCGTAGTTATCCAGAATATTGTTAAAGAGAGAGTAAACTGCATAAGCCCCCCCCCCCCCCAAAAAATTCCCCTGTAAGTTAAAAGCATAATGTGCTGGTATGCATTGCATACTAGCACATTGTGAAAGAATTACCTTAAAATTAATCCTCCAACGGCACGTTGTCACTGCTGACAGGGCTTCCATCTTCATGCACTCTTCCTGCTAAGTTTGCGGGCTCCGGCCGTTTGAATGGCTGAGCTGCGGTGGCGTCACTCCCACGCACATGCCATGGTACAGCTCTTTCAATGGATGGCATGCCATCTATTGATAGTGCAGTGTGCATGTGCCAATGACGAAACTGGCTGCTACTAAAGTAAATATCTCCTAATTATAGGCTTACCTGTAGGTATAAACAAACAAGTGGACTTTACTACCGCTTTAACTTCACAGAACTTAACGTGGTTATAAAGCCTTGGTTTTTTTTTAATAAAAATAACAAACATGCCTATACTTACCTGCTCTGTGCAATGGCTTTTGCACAGAGCAGCCCCAATCCTCTTCTTCTGGGGTCCCCCGTCGGCACTCCTAGCCCCACCTCTTCATCGCATTCTGCGTCCATTGACACAGACAGTGGAACTAGCCCCAGCTCCTGTGTCACCAGATTCGATTGACAGTAGTAGGAGTCCACCGCTCCGATGTTATCAATCTGTCCAATGAGGAGAGAAACAGTGGCAAGAAAAAAGGAGGGTCGGGGGGGCAGCTTCAGCACAGAAGGTTTTTCACCCTAATGCATAGAGGTGCATTAAAGCGGAGTTCCACCCAAAAGTGGAACTTTCACTTATACGCTTCGCACCCCTCCGGTGCCTCATTTGGCACCTTACAGGGGGGCGTCAGCGCCTGGGAGTGGATCCGAAGATCTGCTGGGGTGCTGACATCACGGGCTCCCTGGACAGGTAAGTGCCCTAATATTAAAAGTCAGCAGCTACAGTATTTGTAGATGTTGACTTTTAATTTTTTTTCACCCAGGCTGGACCTCCTCTTTAAGGTGAAAAACCTTTAGGCTTTAGAACCACTTTAATCCATTTTTAATGTCTCCTCCTGCCCAGTGTTGAGCCAGGGAGGTTCCTAATTCCTCTAAAAAAGACCTGTAACCACTGCCTCCTTCCTAAAACCAGCGAGATCAGTCACTACAAGAAGAAAAGAGTACAGTGCTCAGAACAGCGGACCTTCTGCTGGTTTGTGGTGGAGTCCACTGATGGGTGCTCAGGCTCAGATATCCTCTCGAACTTTAAGCAACGAATACTGGAACGGAAAATGTAGCTGGCAACTCCAGATAATCCTTATGAAAACTTTATTGTAGCATGATAGTGAGAAAAATACACAGGTGCTTGCACGTTTCAGCTAAACGCCTTGATCACAGCCAGTCACCTCACCACCCACTGTAGTCGTGATTACAAGTAACGCTGATGAGATTATGCCAGCGCTGCCTCTAAAAGCAGACCCCCACTATGGGTGGCAGTTGGGGCTGCTCTTTAACTCCATGCCAAGCACAACTACTACTACTTCACCTTAACCAAAAAAAAAAAAAAACCTGCCTATGCAGATAAGGGTCATCTGTAGATAAAAACAAATTGTGGAGCTTTGACAAAAGTTAAATAATGTCCTTGCTATAGGTCAGGGGTGCTTAACCAGTGATTTAGTAACCGGTTGTGGGCCACAATGAATTATGGGGTATTACTGCAACCCCAAACCTCAAATGTAAACAAGCCCTTACTGTCCTAAGCCCCCCATAAGGCTGCTTTCATGCTTATGTGCTGTGGTTTACCCACACCACAGGTGCAGCTCAGTGCACCTGCAGCTTTTCTGCAGTTTAGCTGCACTAAACCATAGACTTTTATTACATCTTGCAGGTGTGATGCGCTACAGAGGAGGCATCAGCTTATGCTGCTCCTGCTCCCTCCGCAGCCGCCGGCTTCCTTTGCTGCCGGCGCTGGCTCCATGCACTCTAATGCTCTGGCATGGCAGGTCGGCAACCCGTTGATCGCAATCTGGGTAGGCTGATCTGCCATCCCAGGGCATGAGCATGCACTTCCCTGGTTTGAGGTCACGGGCCACATCAAAGGGCTCTGAGGGGCACAGGTGGAGCACCCCTGCTATAAGTATTGGCCATTTACATACCTCCTGATTGGAATACTCCCAGGACATTGCTAAGCGAGGCCTAGTCAATACTGCTCACCTCAACCATCACAGGAACGGCCTCTCAAATGCTGAGCTCAGAACTACTGCATCAGGGGAGAGCACGCACATGTGAGGGGGTTTGAGTCAGAGAAAGAGTTCCCTCCTGTGATGGTGTAGGTGAGCAGTAATGACTAGGCCTCTCTTAGCAACATCCTGGGAGTATTCCAGTCAGGCTTCAGGAGGTACATAAATGGCCTACACCTATAGTAAGGGCATTATTTAACCTTTTTCAGAGCTGCAGTTTGATTTTTATCTACAAACACCCCTTACCTGCAATGGCAGTTTTATGGCAAAGGTGAATTAATCCCTTAATTGACAAAGAACATTTACCTAATTGATATTTACCTAATTGGTATCATTGGCACCTTCTGATTTCTTTAAATTGAATTTGAGTATAGAAAAACTAGCATCATAGAATGAGTATACTTTTAACACCGCTTGGATATTTCTATAGATAAATCAAGCAGGTTTATAAATGTACCTTTTTATGTTTTCACTTTCCCTTCTCTTTCCTTCAAACATCTTGCAGAATCCTTAGTGGCACTGCCAGTCAAAATTTCTGTTGGGTAACAGGCAAAGGCACCTGCATTCAACTTCAAACATAGGAATATTTATTATAATGTATCTCTGGTATCCCTGTAAATATGCATGTCCCCAGCCTCCTCTTTCCTGCAGGGATGAGTAATGAGCAAGCATATCAAAGGGGTTTCTATGTAGAAATGAATTCTCTGCAATCCTTTTCTGGCAATGCACCAACTTCGGCCCTGTGATCCATTTTACAGTAGAAAGATATTTGCGGTCTGCTCTGCTTTTTTATTTAATTCATATTTAATACCATTTGCCATTTTAAAATATCAAGCCCTAACACTGACTAGGGTGAGGTGGAATGGAGCTCTTTAGTCTTCTGTATTGTAATAGTTTATATGAATCGTTTAGGTTGGTCAATGCATTGGGGCTTCTATAAATAGCAAAAACTATGCTGAATTAAATATATACTAAACTTTAGAATTTTTCTAAGGAAGCGTGCTTAAGGTTAACTTGTGTCTAAAGTATTTACAAATTTGGAACAAGCAGGAGAAGCACTTTACTTTACAAGCCCAAGATCACCTCTGCAGCTATAGGCATTGAGAAGAAATTAATCTTCAAAGTTCACAACAGAGGTGGCAAAAAATCTCCAATCCTTATTGGTTTTTCTTTCATGGTCAGGGATAGTATGTTTTCAATCTCTTTTACTGCTTGCTAAGAATATGTGGATACTTTAATGTCTACTATAGTCTGGACAAAGAAACATTTTAAATTGTACTGCATTACTTGCTTGATGTAGAAATTAAAGTAGAAGTTTGGGATTTTCAAAAACATAAACATTCATACTCACCTCTATGCGCAGCATCAGTGTGATGCAGCAGCTGTCCTTATCTGCTCTAACTGAGAACTGAGTGATCTCATGACCACTGATTGCTCAGTTCTCGGCCTGCAGTGACTGTCAGTCAGACAATATTATTGGGATCAGCTGAGAGCGGCAATAGCTCTCTCTGGGTCACAGAAGAGCAAAACTAAGTGTAACATGTGACTCACAAGCAAAGTTTGGCCAAAAAAGCTTTAGCCATACTTCTCTTTTAGAAAGCGCCTACTGCAGGGGGGTGTTGAAGTCCAAGAATTTATGAAAATACCAACTTTCTGTAAGGCCGTATTTGTGAAGGCAAGACCCCATTTTTCCTGTGTGACAATGACCAGCTTGCCTACCGTTGCTTAGGGACAAAGTGAAATTAGAGGGTTTTGGTCTTTTTTTTTCTAGCAACCGGATGTTTGAGTTTTCAGATACAGCAGAAAGTCTTCATGTAGTGAGATAAGTATGGCATCTGTCAATATTCACACAAGGTATTTCTCACCCTCTCACTACCCCAGTACTATCACTGAATCTCAACCAAACCTTTCTCCATTGCTCCGTTTGGAATCTATTATGCAACTCCAAATCTACAATGTTAGGAACTGGAAAATAATTTGATCTATGGAGTCTTCATCCTTTTCCCTTCCCTTCCTGATAAGTAGCTCCCAGAAAGAAACTCCTTTCATCTGCAGCCCATGCAACCAGCTGCCTCTCTGTCATTAAAGTATAGTGTTATGTACATTAAAGTAGTTACATATTCTCAAAAAGCAATAACGAGATTTAAAACAAGCCCCCACTGACCACTAGCTGAAGGCAGTGTGAAGCAATTTATGCAATTCATCAGTTCACAGCAGAAGATTTAAAAAGCCATTTAAGTTCTTTCAGCAGCTAAGCTCACTATGCCTCCCCCTTCCAGAGCTCCTACTCTGTGTGTACTTCAGTGCCTCTGTGGAGAAATATGAGAATGAATTGCTCCTCAGTTATCAATCAATGCCCACAAGGCAGAAGTCAGCAAACCAACCTATCTACAAAACAAACAAGGGGAACAACATCACTCCCAGTATACTGTATATATTATGGCTTTGTGTAACTGAGGAAATCTGTTACACTCTGTTTATGTCTAATTGGTTTCCAGCCAAACATTGCAGTTATCTATCACAAGCAGGGCCGCTGATAGAAATCATGGGGCCCCCGTACAGCCTATCTGAGGGGGCCCCCTTCATATTCAGCCCCACCCCTGGTCCCTCCTTCAGCCACACCCCTGGCCCCGCCCCTATACAGAGCGGCTAGGGTATACAGACAGGCTAGAGTATACAGACAGGCTAGGGTATACTCATAAAGGCTAAATTGTGAGCATGGCTAATTTAAAAATATGCACCACACGGAGCTGGAAAACAGAGGTTTAAATTCTGTTTAATTATTGGGCATAGCTTAAAGGGGTGGTTAATTAGAGTCTAAGATGACTGTGTGTAGGATGCAGATGACACTGTGCTGCATTCAAAACTGCACTGTCCAATTTCTCACAGTCAAACAGTGCTACATGAAAAAGGAGATGCTATTTATGTAAGCTAAGCCCACTTTAAAAAAAACAAAACGTTTTTCTAAACTTTTAATGAGAAGTAATATTATGTCTAAGGGCCAGTTCACACCATGCCTGCATCTAAATTGTGAAGGAATGTGCTGTGGATTCCTGTACAATTCAACCTGCATGCAAAACGCACTGCTTTTGCGATCTGCAGCAGGTGTCAATAAAAAGGTAATGACACCTCAAACGCAGGTCGCAAACGTAGTGTGTTTGCCCTGCACCTGCCAGCCCTGGATCACTGTGTTATCTGGTTGCAGTGCATTTTAAAAAGCAGTGCATACACTACTTTTGGCGCATTGCGATTTTAGTCCATTCAAAATGAATGAGCTTGAAATTGCACTGCACAGACCCGCATGTGAATTGCACAGGAACGCACAGTGCATCCCTGTGTGATTCAGCTCCAGGCATGGTGTGAACCAGTGATCCAAAAATGTAGACAGAAGTAATAAAAAGTGGGGTTTGCTAACATTGATTGCATCTCCTTTTTCATGTAGCACTGCTGTGAGAAACTGGGCAGTGCAGTTTAAAACCCAATTTCTCACAGTCAGGACAGCTGTACTACTTGAAAAAACAGACATTAGACATCACATTGCAGTTAATATTACTGGGCTAACCTACAGTCTCCTGAGAATCCAGATCCACTGCCACCATATTGTTAATGCAGCTCATGTATGCACACCAGAAGAACCTAGGAACGATCATCCCCGAAGCCGGCCACACCCCCTCCTGCCCAGTCAAATGACAGGATCTCACAGTCAGGCTCTGAGATGTTTAGCCCGAGTGAGTACTCATATGCCTCGTTTCCACTGAGCGGATCGGCTCGGGTCGGTACAGTTTCAAAGGCCTAGAATGGTCCGGCCTATTCAGGTGAGCGTTTCCACTGCAAGTCGGACCGCTGGGGCCATATGTGCGTTTAGAAAAAATGCCTAGCATGGCGTCACACATCCGCCAATCAGTGGAATGTATCGTAGCTCTGCCCTAACCGAACCGTACCATTTTCTATGGCCCCACATTTGAAGCAGGACCCAGAATGGTGCGGTTCGGTTGTATGGGTCAGATTGCCCGGGACCCTCCTGGAGGCTGGGCCCAGTAAAACAGGGCCAGTTGTACTGGCTTATCAGCGGCCCTGATCACAAGGAAACCTTCTAAAAACAAAGAAAGTATATAATATTTTCATCCACTGATCAATTCTGTATTCGTTAACGATCGAAAAACGAAAATGTGAGGGAGGGACGTTTACCCTTGTGAACTTCTGGTTTCCACAGAGCTCCGCCTGTGTAGAGCCCATTAGTGCTTCCACTCCCAGCAAGCAAGCAGCTTGTGTCCGTAGCGTGCTTCGCTTAGCAGCAGTTAGCAGCACTGTGCAACCAGCATTACAGGCATCCGAGTTCTCAGACTACTGTCCAGAGTAGCACTGTGCATTACAGGCTTCCCAACGAGAGTCCCACTCCTGACTCACAGTGACCGTCCAGAGCAGAGAGCACTGTAAGTGTGTACATTGCAATTACAGGCCTCCCCTCAGACTGCTGTCCATCCAGAGCACTGTGTGCATTACAGGCCTCCTCTGGTGACCACCGGCATTCCAGAGCACTGTGCATTACAAGCCTCCTCTGGTGACCACCGGCATTCCAGAGCACTGTGCATTACAGGCCTCCCCTCAGATCTGAAACCCCCATCCAGCACAGTGCAGCATTACAGGCCTCTTAGAGTCAGACCACCATCCCAGAGCACTGTGCATTACAGGCCTCCCCTCAGACCATCATCCAGAGCACTGTGCGGAATTACAGGCATCTCATACCACCATCCAGAGCACTGTGCAGCATTACAGGCCTTTCATATCACCGTCCAGTGCACTGTGCATTACAGGCCTCCCCAGACCACCATCCAGAGCACTGTCTAGCCTTATAGCCACCATCCAGAGCACTGTGCAGCATTACAGGCCTCTCAGACCACCATCCAGAGCACTGTGCAGCATTACAGGCCTCCTCACTCCACTGTCCAGAGCACTGTGTGCATTACAAGCCTCCTCAGACAGTCCAGAGCACTGTGTGCAATGCATTATAGGCCTCCTCCTCAGACTGCCCATGTACAGAGCACTGTGTGCATTACAGGCCTCCTCAGACCATCCAGAGCAGCTAAATCTGTGGCTGTGAGTTTGCTCAAACATTAAAGGGGTTGTAAAGGTAAACATTTTTTCACCTTAATGCATTCTATGCATTAAGGTGAAAAAACTACTAACAATACCGCCGTCCCCAGCCCCCCCGTTTTACTTACCTGACCCCTCAAAATTCGGCTGCTCGTTCACGTCCTCGATTCCGCTGCTCAGCCTGGCCGCTGATTGGCTACAGTGGATGGATTGGAAGCAGCGCAGCCATTAGCTCGCGCTGCTGTCAATCACATCCAATGACGCGGCACGCTGGGGGGCGGGGCCGAGTGATACAGCAAGCGGCTATAGCCGCCGGCTGTATCATGGGAGCGCGCCCGCAATAACTAACCACCATGCGAGGGAGCTCGCATTAAGGTGGTTAATTATTGCGGGGAGGAGCTGAGACAGCCGCCGAGGGACCCCAGAAGAGCAGGTTCGGGGCCACTCTGTGCAGAACGAGCTGCACAGTGAAGGTAAGTATAACATGTTTGTTATTTTTAAAAAATAAAAAAAATACCTTTACAACCCCTTTAATAACATAATATTAGATTTTTTTTTACTCCAGGAGTATATAATGAGTTTGGAAATTGTAGCAAAATGCCTAAATAATGCATTACAATTTAACTAAACCTATTCGATTTTAGACGACTAAAATTAGTTTTAGTCAACTGAAATGATTTTAGTCAAATAAAATGTGCTGGAATTTTTAGTCTACTAAATACAACTAAAACTAAAACAATTTGGATAACCAAAATGCGACTAAAATGGCATTTTAGTCAAAAGTCTATGACTAAAACCAAATCGAAATGTGCTGCCAAAATTAACACTGTCAGCAACTAAAGCCGGCCATAGAAAGTTCAAAACTCATTCGGTTCAGCAGGGACCTGCCAAGATTGGAACCATGTGTGAGCAGGCTGATTGTTCTCAAGTTGAGTGAACGATCACCTTGGGTACAACCAGCCTGTCAAATTTTTTATGTGATTATTGCCAGCAGCTATAGTCACTAGCAACAATCAATGTGTTCTCCTGGCTGGGACAGCTCCCAACCCTGCTGGGAGAACACAAAAGCTTTGCTGATTGTGCTGAAGGGGAACTGAGTGAAAGAAAAGGTTACAGGAAAGAAAATCGCTCCATTTATGACCGACTTAGAAGTAAGGGAAAGATAAAAAGCGAAACGTGGAGCATGCACCTTTGAAAGCAAGTCAGTAATAGCTGTAGCTATATCTCTATAGTTTTCTTTTGAATACCACTTGAAATATTAAGTAGACTCATGCACCATTTATGAAGTAAGTAGACTTCTTCAGAGGGCTACAAGTTCTTATAAGAAACCTTCCAACTTAATGGAAATCCCCAGAAGATCATACACCTGTTATTTCCTTTCCTATAGTGCACTGCAGTCACACGTTGGCTGACTTGGCGATAAATTGACTCTGTTCGCAATTTACCAAATCCATCTCTCACGAGTCTCACAAGGCTGGGGTATTCACAGACTACGAGCTTTTCAGTTTGTTTCGTTGTTACAATTTTTTTAATATAAGAAAAAAAACATTGGCACACTTTTAAATTCAGTTCAGTTCTTTCACAAAGAAAAGAAACCCGTGAATATTCCCTATATATGGGACTGATGTTCATAGTGTCTTGCTGTTACCCAATTTATCCTAAAACAACAAAAGAGGGGCCTATTAGACCTGGGAAGGGCTTCAACAGACCCCTTTACTAGTTCATTTCATGGGCAAAAGAGAGTAAGCCAATCTGTGGGCTATAACTGGCAAGTTTTGTGGATATTCAGGTGTTCTCTAAAAAAAAGACACAGTGATGCAACAGCCGGCGAGAGGAACCATAGCACACAGCAGGGGATGCTGCTGTGTGCACCTGGAAGTAGTGGATACCAGTAGTGGGCAAAAAATCTGGAAAAGAGTGAAGATAGTTGCTGCCATATTAGTAGTCTTCTTTTGGAGGCTGATTGTAGGGCACTTTTCACTTTAAGATTTCTTTCATAAACTCAAGTATGACAGGTTCTCTTTAAAAAAATTATTTTAGGAATATAATCTTAATCAAGTTCTTCTAAATTTTTCCCTCTCGTGTACATAGCACATGCTACATCCTTTTACTTTTTGCTGGTAAGGATCAGGAACTTGGTTAGAGAAGCAATATTTTGTGTATTTCCCATTTGCCATGTGTTTATAAAATTTGCATTGTGCCATGGAATGTGTCCACCCGCCATCCACGCTAGAACATATTGTCCTGTAAATCTGTGAATAGCAAAGAGTAAATTGCCATTTGAGTCGTGACACCATCCAGGGAAGCCGCTAACACAACTATCTTGCTATCACAAGCCATCTGCACGTTGACAGAATAGTGAGGCGGAGAGATTGCCTTTCTGTGCTGAGCAGATTGAGATGACCAAAGCAGTAAGATTGAAATCTGTATTCGCAGGCTTAACAAACCAATAATTAAAAAATGGGAACTGTGCTTATTTTGGAAATATAAACTGTTGAGTTCTGTCTGTGATACTTTTTTTTAATCATTACTGGTGGTTGTTTTATTACTTTGGAACAATAAATTGTAAAATACTTGTATGCCTGGTTAGCAAAACAGTACTCATGCTATGCCCTTCAATTTCATTGTCTTACCTTAGACTAAATTCGTGGAAAACTGCAAAATACATAGTTGAAAAAACGCCCCTTTTGCTGCCAAAACAGCCCTGACCCCTTGTGACGTAGACACCATTAGACCTCTGAAGGTATGCTGTGGTATCTGGAATCAAGCCATCAGTAGCAGACCTTTAAAGCAGTTCTTCAGTCATTTCTTTAAAAAATTAAAAGTCAGCAGCTGCAAAAACTGTAGCTACCGACGTTTAATAAACAGACACTCACCTTTCTAAGGATCCAGCACCATCCACACCTGGGCCGGTTTCTTCACCGGTCTTTTTTAACAAGAAACTGCAATGTCCATTTTTTCTGCTTTCAGCTTCAGGGATAACATGTTTACTTGTTGCCTAATATATCCCACCAACTTTCAGATGCCATTGTAATCAATGTTATTCACTTAACCTATCAGTGGTCATAAAGTTACGAATGATTGATATATATATATTAGGACACTGCTTGACCAGTCAAAGTATTTCTATTTCGGTCAATCCAGTCCTACCAAGTAGCCAGCCTGCTGACCTGACTTTTCCTGTTGTAGTTTAGCAAACTAAGACCATACAGTGAAGCAACTTAAATTAGGTCATCTCTATGCTCTTTCTGCCAGTAAGTATGATATCTTTCCCAGCACATTTGCATGAACGACAGTTGACTGCCATTTAATTTTATAACAACAGCATTGTAATAGCAATACAAACAATAGTTAATTTTGATAATCTAAGCTTACTAGAAAAAAAAAAATCTCCTTTTGTGCGTACAGGTGTGAGGGAGGCTGAGAGCGCACAGGTGTGAGGGGGGGCTGATAGCGTACATGTGTGAGGGGGGCTGAGAGCGTACAGGTGTGAGGGGGGGCTGATAATGTACAGGTGTGAGGGGGGCTGAGAGCGTACAGGTGTGAGGGAGGCTGAGAGCGTACAGGTGTGAGGGAGGCTGATAGCGTACAGGTGTGAGGGAGGCTGATAGCGTACAGGTGTGAGGGAGGCTGATAGCGTACAGGTGTGAGGGAGGCTGAGTGTGTACAGGTGTGAGGGGGGCTGAGAGCGTACATGTGTGAGGGAGGCTGAGAGCGTACAGGTATGAGGGGGGGCTGATAATGTACAGGTGTGAGGGGGCTGAGAGCGTACAGGTGTGAGGGAGGCTGATAGCGTACAGGTGTGAGGGAGGCTGATAGTGTACAGGTGTGAGGGAGGCTGATAGCGTACATGTGTGAGGGAGGCTGATAGCGTACAGGTGTGAGGGAGGCTGAGTGTGTACAGGTGTGAGGGGGGCTGAGAGCGTACAGGTGTGAGGGAGGCTGATAACGTACAGGTGTGAGGGGGGCTGATAGCGTACAGGTGTGAGGGGGGCTGATAGCGTACAGGTGTGAGGGGGGGCTGATAGCGTACAGGTGTAAGGGAGGCTGATAACGTACAGGTGTGAGGGGGGCTGATAGCGTACAGGTGTGAGGGGGGCTGATAGTGTACAGGTGTGAGGGGGGCTGATAGCGTACAGGTGTGAGGGGGGCTGATAGCGTACAGGTGTGAGGGGGGGCTGATAGCGTACAGGTGTAAGGGAGGCTAATAACGTACAGGTGTGAGGGGGGCTGATAGCGTACATGGGTGAGGGAGGCTGAGAGCGCACAGGTGTGAGGGGGGGCTGATAGCGTACATGTGTGAGGGAGGCTGAGAGCGTACAGGTGTGAGGGGGGGCTGATAACGTACAGGTGTGAGGGGGCTGAGAGCGTACAGGTGTGAGGGAGGCTGATAGCGTACAGGTGTGAGGGAGGCTGATAGCGTACATGTGTGAGGGAGGCTGATAGCGTACAGGTGTGAGGGAGGCTGAGTGCGTACAGGTGTGAGGGGGGCTGAGAGCGTACAGGTGTGAGGGAGGCTGATAGCGTACAGGTGTGAGGGAGGCTGATAGCGTACAGGTGTGAGGGAGGCTGAGTGTGTACAGGTGTGAGGGGGGCTGAGAGCGTACAGGTGTGAGGGAGGCTGATAACGTACAGGTGTGAGGGGGGCTGATAGCGTACAGGTGTGAGGGGGGGCTGATAGCGTACAGGTGTGAGGGGGGGCTGATAGCGTACAGGTGTGAGGGGGGGCTGATAGCGTACAGGTGTAAGGGAGGCTGATAACGTACAGGTGTGAGGGGGGCTGATAGCGTACAGGTGTGAGGGGGGCTGATAGCATACAGGTGTGAGGGGGGGCTGATAGCGTACAGATGTAAGGGAGGCTGATAACGTACAGGTGTGAGGGGGGCTGATAGCGTACATGGGTGAGGAAGGCTGATAGCGTACAGGTGTGAGGGGGGCTGATAGCGTACATGGGTGAGGGGGCTGATAGCGTACAGGTGTGAGGGAGGCTGAGTGCGTACAGGTGTGAGGGGGCTGAGAGCGTACAGGTGTGAGGGGGGCTGATAGCGTACAGGTGTGAGGGGGGCTGATAGCGTACATGTGTGAGGGAGGCTGATAGCGTACAGGTGTGAGGGGGGGCTGATAACGTACAGGTGTGAGGGGGGCTGATAGCGTACATGTTTGAGGGAGGCTGATAGCGTACAGCTGTGAGGCAGGCTGATAACGTACAGGTGTGAGGGGGGCTGATAACGTACAGGTGTGAGGGGGCTGATAGCGTACATGGGTGAGGGAGGCTGATAGCGTACAGGTGTGAGGGAGGCTGAGTGCGTACAGGTGTGAGGGGGCTGAGAGCGTACAGGTGTGAGGGAGGCTGAGTGCGTACAGGTGTGAGGGAGGCTGATAACGTACAGGTGTGAGGGGGCTGATAGTGTACATGGGTGAGGGAGGCTGATAGCGTACAGGTGTGAGGGAGGCTGAGTGCGTACAGGTGTGAGGGGGCTGAGAGCGTACAGGTGTGAGGGAGGCTGAGAGCGTACAGGTGTGAGGGGGGCTGATAGCGTACAGGTGTGAGGGGGCTGATAGCGTACAGGTGTGAGGGGGCTGATAGCGTACAGGTGTGAGGGAGGCTGAGAGCGTACAGGTGTGAGGGGGGGCTGATAACGTACAGGTGTGAGGGGGGCTGATAGCGTACATGTGTGAGGGAGGCTGATAGCGTACAGCTGTGAGGGAGGCTGATAACGTACAGGTGTGAGGGGGGCTGATAGCGTACATGTGTGAGGGAGGCTGATAGCATACAGCTGTGAGGGAGGCTGATAACGTACAGGTGTGAGGGGGGCTGATAGCGTACATGGGTGAGGGAGGCTGATAGTGTACAGGTGTGAGGGAGGCTGAGTGTGTACAGGTGTGAGGGGGGCTGAGAGCGTACAGGTGTGAGGGAGGCTGATAGCGTACAGGTGTGAGGGGGGCTGATAGCGTACAGGTGTGAGGGGGGCTGAGTGCGTACAGATGTGAGGGGGCTGATAGCGTACAGGTGTGAGGGAGGCTGAGTGCGTACAGGTGTGAGGCGGGCTGATAGCGTACATGTGTGAGGGAGGCTGATAGCGTACAGGTGCGAGGGAGGCTGATAACGTACAGGTGTGAGGGGGGCTGATAGCGTACATGGGTGAGGGAGGCTGATAGCATACAGCTGTGAGGGAGGCTGAGTAAGTACAGGTGTGATGGGGCTGAGAGCGTACAGGTGTGAGGGAGGCTGATAGCGTACAGGTGTGAGGGGGGCTGATAGCGTACAGGTGTGAGGGGGCTGATAGCGTACAGGTGTGAGGGGGCTGATAGCGTACAGGTTTGAGGGAGGCTGAGAGTGTACAGGTGTGAGGGGGCTTAGTGCGTACAGGTGTGAGGGGGGCTGAGTGCGTACAGGTGTGAGAGGGCTGATAGCCTACAGGTGTGAGGGGGCTGATAGCGTACAGGTGTGAGGGAGGCTGAGTGCGTACAGGTGTGAGGGAGGCTGAGTGCGTACAGGTGTGAGGGGGCTGATAGCATACAGGTGTGAGGGGGCTGATAGCGTACAGGTGTGAGGGGGCTGATAGCGTACAGGTGTGAGGGAGGCTGAGTGCATACAGGTGTGAGGGGGGCTTAGTGCGTACAGGTGTGAGGGGGGCTGAGTGCGTACAGGTGTGAGGGGGGCTGAGTGTGTACAGGTGTGAGGGGGGCTGAGTGCGTACAGGTGTGAGGGGGCTGAGTGCGTACAGGTGTGAGGGGGGCTTAGTGCGTACAGGTGTAAGGGGGGCTTAGTGCGTACAGGTGTGAGGGGGACTTAGTGCGTACAGGTGTGAGGGGGGCTGAGTGCGTACAGGTGTGAGGGGGGCTGATAGCGTACAGGTGTGAGGGGGGCTGATAGCGTACAAGTGTGAGGGGGCTGATAGCGTACAGGTGTGAGGGGGGCTGAGTGCGTACAGGTGTGAGGGGGGCTGAGAGCGTACAGGTGTGAGGGGGGCTGAGAGCGTACAGGTGTGAGGGGGGCTGAGAGCGTACATGCGTGAGGGGGCTGATAGCGTACAGGTGTGAGGGGGGGTGAGAGTGTACACGTGTGAGGGGGCTGAGAGCGTACAGGTGTTAGGGGGTCTGAGAACATACAGGTGTTAGGGGGGCTGAGAACATACAAGTGTGAGGGGGTTGAGGGAGAACATATGTGAAGAGCTTACTAGTGTGAGGGGGGCTGCGAGCATACAGCTGCTGGTTTGGGATGTCTCTTTTGGGCAAAATATAAATATGAAAGCACTGATGACTTATAATACACTGTTCATTTTCATATATGACGTTGTAAGTGTTAAAATAAAAGGTGTGTGCACGGAAGGACTTGATGGGATGGCTAGTGGGCGGATTTGGTGGGACGGCCAGTGGGCAGGCCCTGGGGAATGTTGGCGGTCAAGCCCGGGGGGGGCCCAGGCCTAAAGCTGTCTAAGGGGCCCCACAATTTCTGATGGCTGCCCTGAGGGGGATGTAAATGAATTTGTGTCTGTTTACACCCGCCTACCTCCGAATCTGATCTGGTCCACTAATAAAAAAATTTTGAAATCAATACGATATTTGACCAGAAGCCAGTAAAAGTGCTGAAGGACAGGAGTGATGTGATTTAAGGAGGGGGTTCTGATGGTGATGCAAGCAGCAGAGTTCTGAACAAGTTGCAGTTTAAGGAGGGACTTAAAAGGGAGACGCAAATGAAGTTACAGTGTTCTATGTGGAAAGTGACCAGATTGTCTATGAGAATGGCAGTGCTGTTGGGTGTGAGAAATGGACAAAGACATTTAAGTTGGGGGAAAGACTATGGAGTTATCGATATTAACTGAAAAACTGTTAAGCTTTGTCAGGGTGGATTTCAAATCAAAGGAGAGAACCTCAATTTTGTCACTATTCAATCTCAGACAGCTGGAAGAGAGCCAGGATTTGATTTCCTCTAAACAGTCGGTAAGGGAAGGGTGGTAGTAGGTTTAGTGGACAGGTAGAGCTGGGTGTCATGTTAAATTTCTGAAATATGAGGAAGAAGTGCTATGTAGTGGATGGAAACCAAACTGAAATTGATCGAATAGATCAGAGTCAGAAATGTAAGCATAAACCTGAGAAGCAACTGTTTTTTCAAGGATTTTGGATAGAGAAGGAAGGTTGGAGACGGGCCAAAGGTTACTGAAGTCACTGGGGTCTGTACCAGGTTTCCTAAGTATGGGGGTTATTACAGCTGTTTTGAAAGATGAGGGAACAATACCAGAGATGAGAAAAGAATGTATGATATCAGTTATTAAAGAGGACAGAGAGGGTGGACTAGCTTTAACCAGGACAGTAGGGAGAGGATCTAACTTGTAGTCCCAGCTCACTGTGCTCTAAGCTTCAGCAATGGTGGATGATGTAGTCCCAGCTCACTGTGCTCCAAGCCTCAGCAATGGTGGTTGATGCAGTCCCAGCTCACACACGTGTGCCTATACACAATGGTAAATGACAGCCCACTCCCTCCCTCTCCATATGGACCCTGTCTCCATTTCTTTTTTAGATGTGACACTCATAGGAGGATATGTCCATTCTACAATATATAGGAAACCATTAGCAGGCAACACTCTGCTGAGAGCTTATTCAGGTCATCAGAATGGGGTTTGCAGCAGTGATGACAATTTTGAAAATTAATTTAAAGCAGGAAGCAGAATTGATGTGGTATTGTTTCAGCAGAGGGGCTATTGAACCTCTGTGTTAAATAGAGCTTTGCATATATCTAGATCCAAGCATCGGGAGGATTTATTATGTTATAAAACCCAGGTGTCCCAAGATGATAGTCTACCAACTTTTCCTACTCTATATGGCGTTGAATTTAAAGCAGAGATTCACCCAAAAGGGGAAGTTCCACTTTAAGTACTCCTCTCCCCCCCCCCCCTCCCCACAGTCTTCTGGGACATGTTACGGGTCCCAGAAGACAGCGGGACCATTTAGAAAGCATAGCGCAGCTGACTCATGTGCAGTGGGCAGCCGGCTGTGAAGCTGCAAGCAGTAGAGCTGGCTGCCCACAGTTAAGATGCCGACACCAAGAAACCGAAGGCTAGTGAAGAGCTAGCCTGGGTGAGGACGATGCTGGACAGGTACAGTAAGTGTCCCGTTATTAAAAATCAGCAGCCACAGGATTTGTAGCTGCTGACTTTTATTTTTTTGTTACAGAGTGGAGAACAGCTTTAAGAAAATCAGGACTATAGTAGAAAGCTGCCTACTGATACCTTTTAGTGATTCGATCTATGCGCAAACTGTGGTAAAAGGAATTAACCACTTAAGGACCGAGCCTCTTTCTGAGATTTGTTGTTTACAAGTTAAAAACATTTTTTTTTTGCTAGAAAATTACTTAGAACCCCCAAACATTATACATTTTTTTCTAACACCCTAGAGAATAAAATGGTGGTCATTGCAATACTTTCTGTGACATCGTATTTGTGCAGCAGTAAAGTTAGCCCAATTTTTTTTATATTGTAAAAGATAATGTTATGCCGAGTAACTTTATACCCAACATGTCCCGTTTCAAAATTGCCCCCTGCTCGTGGAATGGCGACAAACTTTTACCCCTAAAAATCTCCATAGGCGAAATTTAAAAAATTCTACAGGTTGCATGTTTCAAGTTACAGAGGAGGTCTAGGGCTAGAATTATTGCTCTCGCTCTACCGATCGCGGTGATACCTCACATGTGTGGTTTGAACACCGTTTTCATATGCGGGGGCTACTCGCGTATGCGTTCGCTTCTGCACGCAAGCTCGTCGAGACGGGGTGCGTTTAAAAATATTTTTTTTTATTATTTATTTTATCTTTTATTTTTACACTGTTTTTTAAGAAAAAAAAAAAAAGTGTCACTTTTATTCATATTACAAGGAATGTAAACATCCCTTGTAATAGAAAAAAAGCATGACAGGACCTCTTAAATATGAGATCTGGGGTCAAAAAGACCTCAGATCTCATATTTACACTATAATGCAATAAAAAAAATAAATAAAACATTTGTCATTTAAAAAAATAATTTAAAAAATGTCCCTTTAAGAGCTATGGCTGGAAGTGACGTTTTGACGTCGCTTCCGCCCTGCATTGTTATGGAGATGGGTGGGGGGCCATCTTCCACTCACTCATCTCCATGCCCAGCAAGGGTGAAGATGCCGACGGGTCTGGTAAGCGGCGGAGGGCACAGGAGCGCAGCGGAAGGGGGGGCCCCTCTACCGCTGCCGATAAAAGTGATCTTGCGGCGAATCCCCCGCAGAGACCACTTTTATCTGAAACCGGACCGCTCCCTGAAGAAGAGGATACCGGGGTTATGGCAGCTAGCTGCTGCCATAACAATGATATTCCTCTTCAAACAACCGACGTATAACGACGGTGGCTGTCCGGAAGTGGTTAAAGTGGAACTTCACTGTCAGTCAACACTGACTATTTTTAATCCTAATGCTGCTAGCATTAGTAAATACACAGACAAGTATATTCTATTTACTTGTTTTAAACTTTTTTTTTTTTACATTTCTTCAGTTAGTTCCTGGTTTCCATGCCTAGGCAACCCATGTCATACATCTCACGAGTCTTCAGGAGGGGAGGAGGGGTTTTCTCAGCTACGCACAGCCTCCTGCCTGCATGCCTTAGCTAAGAGCAGATGGATTCCAGGAAGTAATGGCAACATAAATCATCTGCCCTTACTTAGGATGGCCACGGCCAGAAATCCTTTTTTTTTTTTTTCAGAGTGATTTCTTTGCAAAATAAAACATGAATGGATGGTAAGTTAGCTTTGAATATAAAACATGAATCAAATAGCATTTTTAATTTGTGGTGCTCAGGTGCAGTATAGTTCCGCTTTAAGATAGTATCACGTAGGGCACCCACATTAGGGAGGTATTTACCCCTAGCTATTTTTGCAGCAGGAGAACTTGCTCACATTGGCTTCAGGTACCTTTAAACACAGATCCAATAAATGTCCCTGATGAATGCATGTTAAGAGGTGAGGTAGTACAGTCTGCATGTATGAATAAAGATTTTAAAATGACCTCTTTTATTAATTGCAATACTTAGAATTTAGTGTATGTCATCGAATGTAATCTGTGCTTAATACAATATGTGGGATATACTATTCGCCGTTTGAGAGATCGCCTGCATGACAGTTTATATGATATAGAAAGAAAGCATTTAATGACTATTGCTACACATCTCAATGAATGTCATGCCGGCGATACCTCAGCCATATCTATTCAAGGTATAGAGAAAGTTGTTACCCAGAAAAGGGGGATTTCGATTTCGATTTTTGTATAAACTGGAAGTGCTCTGGATTTTCCATCTGGCCACTAGGAAACAGATGGGGTTAAACAATGAATGGGATGTCTCCTATTTTTATAAATGAATGGCTGATGGTATTATGAATGATTAAGTGTCATCTTTATAAAGTATTTAGCATGCCCAATAGGCTTGACATTTAAACCTGTTACATAGGGTATGGTGTTATATATTTTTTACTATTATTTCTATTTTGCTGTTTAGCAATGTGCTGAATTTCCTTGTCTAAATAGGTAGCAGGAGGCATGCAGTTGTTAGTTGAAGGCTGAATGTTTTATCACTTGAGTTTCACCTGATTGTGGGTGGACCACAGGCTGTATAAATGAATGTATAGGTGATATGTATGTTTAGTCAGCTATGAATAAGCACTGAGTGTGAAAAGCGTTAGATATATTCTACTGGTGTCCTCTACTTTGTTCGCGGATATGTGATTTAATTCCAGCAATTTCAATATAAGTGCTTATGGTTGTGAGGCCAATCAGATATTTCTCTTGTTCCTATGAAGACAACCATGAGCTGGGCCAGCACCTAAAAATGTGGTAGCTGAGGTGGATCGGTGGAGAGACCTGGGGGAGGTGCTTATCTTATCGTCTTCAAATCTAATTGGTGGCTGGGAGAAACTTCCCTTCACTTGCATATTAATATGTCTTTCTTATGCTAAAAAACACAAGGATCCTACATTGGGTATGTTTGCGAATACCCTTCTTACATCACAAACCTGATGACTGCTGACAAAAGAGAGGGGACCACTACAGCTAGTGATTGCAAGAGAACAGTGACATAAGCGTGGGAGCAATAAAGAGCTTACAAAACCTTGATGTATAGGTAAGTGGAGCATACGACTGAGGTCAGGTCCTTATTAAAAAAGTGAATCTAGGATCAGTGGGGTGCACAGGTTAACAGAACGTAAAGTCTTAGAAAAGTAGAGGACATAAACAAAATGGAAGACCTTGTCTTTTCATCCAGGCACCAACATGACCAATACTCCAAAACTTGGACTTTATGGAACTTGTTTGTCTTCTTTGATGAGGAACAGGCTCTCCTGGAAAGTGATACTGTTGATTAAATTGCTCTTGACTCTCTCATTTGAGACAAAATTACTGAACATTATATTTCCTGGACACACTGTGGATCCATGTCCATTGATTCCCTTCCCCATCCCCCCCCCCCCCCCTCCCCTTGTTTCTCCTTATTTAATTTCAATTATTCTTCTCTCTACTTTTGCTTTTTTCTTCCTCTAATTCCTCTCCGTCCTCTGATGGCTATATTTCTCTGCTCTTTTTGATTAAGAAAAAATAAAAATTGCAAGAGGTGAGATTCATGGAATATTTCCTTATTCAAGCATTCCGTATATGAGCATACTCTCATCAGGGTATGGATAATATATTGTATCTGGTTGGTTATAGGCCAAGACTGCATTGTGCAGTCTGAACTTGAGTGATACACAGGGTTTCCGTCTTTATTTTCTTCTGTGATGTTATATACTGATGTACTGTGGTGTACTATATATGATTTTGTACCTTCATTGCGTTAATTTTGTGGGTCTTGTCTTTTGATTAAATAAAAGATTTGAAGAAAGTAAAACCTGGCACCTTGTGCTGACTCCACTTGGACGTGACTTTTTCTTTTAAGGTCTTGCTCACACCAAGTTCATTGAGCTGCATTTTTCTACACACCACTGCATATGTATGGTGTGAACTGGGCAGATATAAAAGAATTGTTTACTATGTAACGTCTAGTGGTGGGTAGAAAAATGCAGCTCAAAGGATGCTGTGAACAAGCCATAAAAGAACCCTTTATTGAAAGAAATGTGAAGGCTGCCATTGCTGACTCCTTTTAGAAAATACTAGCACTGTCTGGGTGAATCTGGCTCTAGTACTAATAAATCATGAACAAAGTCAGCAATACATTTAGCGTGACCCTCCTGGCAATCCAGTCATATCCAGGGCTTGGAATGTAAAGTTAATCCAACTTGTCCGTAATGACCACTTCGGGGCTCCAGCAATAAGGACCACCACTGGAAGCACTGAGGCCTTGCTGCCAGTGGCGTCGCTAGGGTGTGGCTTCGGGGGCTATAGCCCAGAGTCTGGGGCCCATAGGCCCGAGTCTCTTACCGGGTGGGTGCAGTCCCGCAATTAGCAGGCATGTCCCTGTCCCGGGCACCTTCATTCCGGAACACTGTAACACGGAACAAAACTAAGACTGGGAGCAATCTGGAATGCAGGGGACAGGGGCGGACTGAGCATCGGTAGCGCTGGCTCCAGCTCCGCCCCACCTCCACCTGACTCTAGTGTCTAGCAACCAGTGATTTCACGGCCAGGACTCCCTCCCTGTCCAGCGTTCAAAGCAGAGGAGGATTCCACTTCTTCCTCCTCTGTGCTAGTACTCATGGGGCCTAAAGAGTTGAGCCCAGCCCCCTTATCATGGTCCTGGACTGAAGCGTCCCACTGCTGGTTCGGTGGTGTACAGGGCTGCGGCATCTTCAAACAGGGAGGGGGAGGCCTGGGCAGCCAGGAAGAGCCACCCTGAGCACCCAAACAGACAGGGTCTCTGACATTAGGGACTGCAGGCAGGGCTAGGGGGTCTCTTTCCCACCCCCCCTCTCTCACCCACCCCCACCCCCCTCTTTCACCCCCTCTCATCCACACCCCCTCTCTCCCACTCGCCCTCACCCCCCCATCTCTCTCCCTCTCTCCGACAACCCCTCTCTCTCTCTCTCTCCTTCACCCCCTCTCTCACCCACCCCCCCCTCTCTCCCACCCTCACCCCCTCTCTCTCTCCCACCCTCTCTGGGGACCCTGATGTAAGGGAGGCTCTCTGGGAACCCTGATGTAAAGGGGGAGGCTCTCTGGGGACCCTGATATAAGGAGGAGGCTCTCTGGGGACCCTGATGTAAGGAAGGGGCTCTCTGGGGACCCTGATGTAATGAGGGGGCTCTGGGGACTCTGATGACTTTCTTTACTTCGCTGCTATGGGCTCTAGCCCCAGATCTTTTGTAGATCTAGCAACGCCCCTGCTGCTGCCTTCCTCAATTCTGGGAAATCCAGTACTATACAACAAACATAAGGAGGCACACCAGCCTACTGTATTAAAGTGGAAGTAAACCCTCCTATCTTTTTCAGCCAAGGAAGCTGCCATCTTGGCCTCTGTTTGATCTATAACTGCCATGATGCTGCACATGTGATCCATTATGATACCAGCCATTGGATGGTTTGACAATTTGAGAGGAAGGGGCTCTCTGGGGATCCTGATGTAAGGGGGAGGCTCTCTGGGGACCCTGATGTAAGGGGAGGCTCTCCGGGGACCTTTATGTAAGGGGGGGCTCTCTAGGGACCCTAATGTAAGGAAGAGGCTCTCTGGGGACACTGATGTAAGGGGAGGCTCTCTGTGGACCCTGATGTAAGGGGAGGCTCTCTGGGGACCCTGATGTAAGGGGAGGCTCTCTGGGGACCCTGATGTAAGGGGAGGCTCTCTGGGGACCCTGATGTAAGGAAGAAGCTCTCTGGGCATCCTGATGTAAGGGGCAGGCTCTCTGGGGACCCTGATGTAAGGGGAGGCTCTCTGGGGACCCTGATGTAAGGAAGAAGCTCTCTGGGCATCCTGATGTAAGGGGCAGGCTCTCTGGGTACCCTGATGTAAGGGGAGGCTCTCCGGGGACCTTTATGTAAGGGGGGGGGCTCTCTGGGCACCCTGATGTAAGGAAGAGGCTCTCTGGGGACACTGATGTATGGGGAGGCTCTCTGGGGACCCTGATGTAAGGGGAGGCTCTCTGGGGACCCTGATGTAAGGGGAGGTTCTCTGGGGACCCTGATGTAAGGGGAGGCTCTCTGGGGACCCTGATATAAGGGGGGCTCTCTGGGGACCCTGATGTAATGAGGAGGCTCTGGGGACTCTGATGACTTTCTTTACTTCGCTGCTATGGGCTCTAGCCCCAGATCTTTTGTAGATCTAGCAATGCCCCTGCTGCTGCCTTCCTCAATTCTGGGAAATCCAGTACTATACAACAAACATAAGGAGGCACACCAGCCTACTGTATTAAAGTGGAAGTAAACCCTCCTATCTTTTTCAGCCAAGGAAGCTGCCATCTTGGCCTCTGTTTGATCTATAACTGCCATGATGCTGCACATGTGATCCGTTATGACACCAGCCATTGGATGGTTTGACAATTTGGTTGAGAGCACAACCAATGGGAGTGTTACATTCCTGGCATGTGCCGGAAATATAACTTTTTTTGAAATGGTTAAATGGATGGGTTTACTTCCGCTTTAAGACTCTTTCCTCAGAGCTCTGAGAAAGAGGGTATAGCCCTTGAAACACGCATCCAGTGGTGTGATTTTTATGTGCACATGACATCAATCCTTTTTGTAAGTATAATGGATTCATCTTGTTATTTATGAAAGAGTCTTACAGTAATGCACTAGGCTACTGCACCTCCTTCTTATGTTTGTTTTGTAGTACTGACTTTAGTACTATTCAGGTCATGGCCCCTGTAAAGCTTTCCCTATAAAATGGCTGACAGATATGCTCCGAGGTTAAACTGAAGCTCAAATAAATAGGAAAATTTACCCCAATGTGAAACTCCAAGAAAATGGCAGAAAATGCAACCTATTTTACCTGCCAAAATGTGTTTGTAATTCTTCTCCTGCAAATCACATAGCACTTCCACACCATATGGCTACAGAGGTGATACCACAAATTCCTTACTATGGTAAGTTCCTACTCTGTCTTTGAATTGACAAGTTAGGAAATAGCAGTGTCACCTTTCTAACTATGTAGTGCAGGACTTGTGAATTACAAATACATTCACAGCTAGAGCATCTACATAGATTGAAAAAAAGACTCAAGTCCATCTAGTTCAACCAATAGAATAGATATAGTTACATAGTTAAGGAGATCTCTACTGTACAGATACCTTCCCCATTTAATGTTCACAGGTACAATTATTACTTCCCTCATTCAACCCCGCCACTATAGACAAGGTTGGTAAACTTTTTTCTAACGCCCACCTAACCACCTGCCCCCTGTTCCCTTGCATATGCTACAGTCACCCTCTGGCTCTATTCTACACTTTCTAACTCACATCTTCAATATCTCCCTCTCCTCTGGCATCTTTCCCAACTCACGAAAACATGCACTAGTCACCCCCATACTTAAAAAGCCTTCACTGGACCCTACCAATTTTAACCCCTTCATGTCAACTGTATGCAAATAAGGTGGCCACTCGGCGAGTGGGCCTTGGCGCCAAGAGGCTGCATATTTGTGTACCACACTGCAGACACAGCTGTGCCAAGAGCGAGCTCCTGGCACAGTTACCGGCAGCTAACAGAAAGCTCCCGATCATGTGACTGCTGTGACAATCAATCACAGGTGTCACATGACCATAAACCCCGCCATCAGAAACCCCTAAAAGGGCCAGGGGGCACTGGCTCAAAGGGGTTAACAATCTACGCCCCATTTCCTTGCTCCCCTTTTTATCCAAAGTCCTTGAACGTCTAGTCTACATCCCACTGAGTGACCACCTCACTGAGCAGCGCCTGCCCATCCATTAAGCCCGCCCGGGTGCCACCCCCTCTCTCAAAACCACCCACTATATGACTAATGGATAGATTGCATAGCATAGCATGAATCTATCCACGGCCGCCGCTGCCATCCCCTATTCAGGCGTCCAGCCCCTTTCAGGACGCTGGGAGCCTGAATTACAACGGCGGGGGTGTTTTTTTGAAGCACCTAATTAGAGCCATAGGCTTCAAACTATGTGGGATCGTGGCGCAGAGCATTGCGCCGTAAACCCACCCAGGTGTTAAAACAGCAAAAGAACATTCGCTGTTGTAACACGGATCCTCAATCCGGCCAATCAGAAGTGGGTATAAGACCTGTTTTCTGATTGGCCAAAAAGAGAAGACTCTCGATTGGACGCTGAGGAGGAGGGAGGAAACAGAAACCAGAGCCGTCGCCCGTGGAGAGCAGGAGAATGGGAGAGCCGCCGCCAAGAGCCCGGGTGAAGCGCCGCATAGATGAGGTAAATGCACCAGTCCCACCCAACGATTGAGGGGGGTGGGGGGGCGGTGTTACTGTTTGCCATCCCCCTAAAGTAAACTACCACCAGCCGCCACTGTCACCGAGAATTACCTTCTTGATCCCCTTCAGTCTGGATTTCGCTCTCAACACTCAGAAACTAACTCTCCTAAAACTCACAAACGATCTGCTAACGGCTAAAACCAATGGACACTATTCTGTACTCCTACTCCAGGACCTCTCTGCTGCCTTTGACACAGTGGACTACCCCTCCTCCTGAAAAAACTCCACGCCTTTGGTCTTTGTAACTGTACTCTTCACTGGTTCTCATCCCACTTATCCAACTGCACCTTTAGCATTACTTACAATTCTACTTCCTCCTCTCCTCTTCCTTTCTCTGTCGGGGTCCCCCAAGGTTCTGTTCTTGGACATCTCTAATTCTCCAGCTACAGCTCCTCCCTGGGACAATTAAAGTGGTAGCAAACTGCACCAATTTTTTAATTTTTTTAAAACCCTGCAAGGTAAAGGCATAATGTGCTAGTATGCATCACACATTATGAAATTCTTACCTTAGGACGAAGCCCTCCAGCCGTGCTGTCACTGCTGACAGGCACTTCCATCTTCACCCGATCTTCCTTCTGGGTTTGTGTCCTCCGGCAGGTGCGTGGGAGTCACAGACCACGGCACGGATCTTTGATGGGATGGCACCGATATGCACACCACTTCCACAAACTCAGTTTATCCAAAACAGAGATCATAATATTTCCTCCCCCACATGCCCCTTCCCCTTATTTCTCTGTCAAGATAGATGACACAACTATCAACCAGTCGCCACATGCCAAGGTTCTAGGTGTAATCCTGGACTCTCCTTTCAGCCCCACGTCCAATCACTGTTCAAAGCTTGCCGCCTCAACCTACGCAGTATCTCCAAAATACGCCCCTTCCTATCCAGTGACACCACAAAGCTCCTAATTCACTCTGCCCCCAGCTACCACACTAACCTTGTCCCAAAATACAAACCAAATTGTTCTCTTCATTCCTCTCAAGACCTCCTGCTCTCTAGCTACCTCGTCACCTCCTCCCATGCACGCCTCCGGGACTCTTCCCAAGCCTCTCCCATCCTATTGATTGTAACTGAACTGTCTGCCCTAACATTGTTAAGCACTGCACAAACTGTTGGCCCTATATAAATCCTGTATAATTATAATAATAATAGTTAAAAAGCAAAAAATGTCTAGCGCTAATGTGTCATGTGAAAACTGAACCTTTATACCTATCTTCATCTATTATACAGGTGATACTCGAAAAATTTGAATATCGTGCAAAAGTTCATTTATTTCACTAATGCAACTTAAAAGGTGAAACTAATATATGAGATAGACTCATTACATGCAAAGCAAGCTAGTTCAAGCCGTGATTTGTCATAATTGTGGTGATTATGGCTTACAGCTCATGAAAACTCCAAATCTACAATCTCAGAAAATTCTAGGCTCAAAGTGTCCCACTCTAATCAGCTAATAAAGCCATAACACCTGCAAAGGGTTCCTGAGTCTTTAAATGGTCTCTCAGTCTGGTTCAGTAGGAATCACAATCATGGGAAAAACTGCTGACCTGACAGTTGTGCAGAAAACCCTCACTGACACTAGGGATTAGCCGAACACCCCCCCGGTTCGGTTTGCATCCAGAACATGCGAACAGGCAAAAAATGTGTTCGAACACGTGAACATCGTTAAAGTCTATGGGACACGAACATGAATAATCAAAAGTGCTAATTTTAAAGGCTTATATGCAAGTTATTGTCATAAAAAGTGTTTGGGGACCTGGGTCCTGCCCCAGGGGATATGTATCAATGCAAAAAAAAGTTTTAAAAACGGCCGTTTTTTCAGGAGCAGTGATTTTAATAATGCTTAAAGTGAAACAATAAAACTGAAATATTCCTTTAAATTTCATACCTGGGGAGTGTCTATAGTATGCCTATAAAGTGGCGCATGTTTCCCGTGTTTACAACAGTCCGAGAGCAAAATGACAAAAAAGGAAAAAAAAGTCATTCAAAAGTACTCGCGGCTATAATTGTCGGTCCCGGCAATACACATAAAAGTCATTGAAAAAAATGGCATGGGATTCCCCCACAGGGGAACCCCGAACCAAAATTTAAAAAAAAATGCATGGGGGTCCCCACAAATTCCATACCAGGCCCCTCAGGTCTGGTATGGATATTAAGGGGAACCCCGCGCCAATTTAAAAAAAAAAATGGGGTGGGGGTCCCCCCTCAAAATCCTTCCCCACGCCAAAATTTAAAAAAAAAATGGTGTGGGGGTCCCCCCAAAAATCCATACCAGACCCTTATCTGAGCACGCAACCTGGCAAGCCGCAGGAAAAGAGGGGGGACAAGAGAGCACCCCCCCTCCTGAACCGTACCAGGCCACATGCCCTCAACATTGGGAAGGTGCTTTGGGGTAGCTCCCCAAAGCACCTTGTCCCCATGTTGATGGGGAGAAGGGCCTCATCCCCACAACCCTTGTCCGGTGGTTGTGGGGGTCTGCGGGTGGGGGGCTTATCGGAATCTGGAAGCCCCCTTTAACAAGGGGACCCCCAGATCCTGCCCCCCATGTGAATTGGTAATGGGGTACAAATGTACCCCTATCTTTTCACAAAAAAGTGTTAAAAAAGACAATAGATGGATTTTGACAATTCCTTTATTAATGTCTTCTTCTTTCCCTGCTTCTTCTTCCATCTTCTTCTTCCTCCATCTTGTCCTTCCCCCGCTTCTTCCTCTATCTTCATAGTTACATAGTTACATAGTAGGTGAGGTTGAAAAAAGACACAAGTCCATCAAGTCCAACCAATGTGTATGATTATGTGTCAGTATTACATTGTATATCCCTGTATGTTGCGGTCATTCAGGTGATTATCTAATAGTTTCTTGAAGCTATCAATGCTCCACGCTGAGACCACCGCCTGTGGAAGGGAATTCCACATCCTTGCTGCTGTTACAGTAAAGAACCCTCTACGTAGTTTAAGGTTAAACCTCTTTTCTTCTAATTGTAATGAGTGGCCACGAGTCTTATTAAACTCTCTTCTGCGAAAAAGTTTTATTCCTATTGTGGGGTCACCAGTACAGTATTTGTAAATTGAAATCATATCCCCTCTCAAGCGTCTCTTCTCTAGGGAGAATAAGTTCAGTGCTTGCAACCTTTCCTCATAACTAAGATCCTCCAGATCCTTTATTAGCTTTGTTGCCCTTCTTTGTACTCGCTCCATTTCCAGTACATCCTTCCTGAGGACTGGTGCCCAGAACTGGACAGCATACTCCAGGTGCGGCCGGACCAGAGCCTTGTAGAGTGGGAGAATTATCGTTTTATCCCTTGCGTTGATCCCCCTTTTAATGCATGCCAATATTCTGTTTGCTTTATTAGCAGCAGCTTGGCATTGCATGCCATTGCTGAGCCTATCATCTACTAGGACCCCCAGGTCCTTTTCCATCCTAGATTCCCCCAGAGGTTCTCCCCCCAGTGTATAGATTGCCTTCATATTTTTGCCACTCAAATGCATTATTTTACATTTTTCTACACCGAACCTCATTTGCCATGTAGTCACCCACCCCATTAATTTGTCCAGGTCTTTTTGCAAGGTTTCCACATCCTGCTGAGAAGTTATTGCCCTGCTTAGCTTAGTATCGTCTGCAAATACAGAGATTGAACTGTTTATCCCATCCTCCAGGTCGTTTATAAACAAATTAAATAGGATTGGTCCCAGCACAGAACCCTGGGGAACCCCACTACCCAACCCTGACCATTCTGAGTACTCCCCATTTATCACCACCCTCTGAACTCGCCCTTGTAGCCAGTTTTCAATCCATGTACTCACCCTATGGTCCATGCCAACGGACCTTATTTTGTACAGTAAACGTTTATGGGGAACTGTGTCAAATGCTTTTGCAAAATCCAGATACACCACGTCTACGGGCCTTCCTTTATCTAGATGGCAACTCACCTCCTCATAGAAGGTTAATAGATTGGTTTGGCAAGAACGATTCCACTTGTGTCATGGGTGGAGACCTTATGATTCTCCCATTTAGAAGAGTGCAATGCTCTCATGGTTCAGAGATGCAGGTTCTCCCACTCCATGGATAGTGTAGGACCCACTGATTATGGGGTACTTTGTCGCAGTAAGTGGGCTTAGCACCATATAGCAATATGGTGTGACCAAATCCCCATATTTTTTGATAATGTTTTCCTAGAAATGCTTAGGTGTTTTAGACTAGCCTTGCTTGAGGTAAATGTCTTTTTTGCATGTGTGCGCTGTAATACTTTCTTCTACTGTATGGTCTTATGGCTGCACCATCTTTAATGCATTTTTTAGAGTGTGCCCCCCAAATATCTTGTTTGTATATTGTATGGATTCTGACCAAATCCTTTTGGGTGCGGAGCACCTCACTACATAACATAAGTACCTTTAATTAGTGTCCACTTGTGTCATGGGTGGAGACCTTATGATTCTCCCATTTAGAAGAGTGCAATGCTCTCATGGTTCAGAGATGCAGGTTCTCCCACTCCATGGATAGTGTAGGACCCACTGATTATGGGGTACTTTGTCGCAGTAAGTGGGCTTAGCACCATATAGCAATATGGTGTGACCAAATCCCCATATTTTTTGATAATGTTTTTCTAGAAATGCTTAGGTGTTTTAAACTAGCCTTGCTTGAGGTAAATGTCTTTTTTGCATGTGTGCGGTGTCATGAGGATAAACACTGCAGTTTTGGTTACTGAAGCCCCCCGATTCACTCGTGAAGACTGAGGAGAAGAATAAATTCAATACCTTCGCCATCTCCCCATCCTTTGTACCCAGATGTCCTTCCTCATTCTTTATGGGGCCAATATGGTCTGTCCTCCCTTTTTTACTGTTTACATACTTGAAGAATTTCTTGGGATTTTTTTTGCTATCCTCCGCTATGTGTCTTTCATGTTCTATCTTAGCCGTCCTAATTGCACCCTTACATTTCTTGTTGCATTCTTTATAAAGTCTGAATGCTGAGGATAATCCCTCAACCTTGTATTTTTTGAAGGCCTTCTCCTTTGCTTTTATATGCATTTTTACATTGGAGTTAAGCCATCCAGGATTTTTGTTCGCTCTTTTAAATTTATTACCCAATGGGATACAGTGGCTAATGCCCTTATTTAATATGCTCTTAAAGCAAACCCATCTCTCCTCCGTATTCTTTGTTCCTAATATTTTATCCCAATTTATGTCTTTTAGCATGGTTTGTAGTTTAGGGAAGTTGTCTCTTTTGAAATTCAGTGTCTTTGTGTTCCCTTCATGTTTCCTATTTGTGTGATTTATACTGAAACTAATTGACCTGTGATCGCTGTTACCTAAATTGCCCCGTATTTCCACATCCGTGATCAGGTCTGTATTGTTGGTAACCAGTAGATCCAGTAATGTTTTATTTCTAGTTGGTGCATCTACCATCTGACCCATAAAATTGTCCTGCAAGACATTAAGGAACTGGCGAGCCTTAAATGAATGCGTGGTTCCCTCTACCCAGTCTATGTCTGGATAATTAAAATCCCCCATTATGAGAACACTTCCCATCCTTGCTGCTAATCCAATTTGTGATAGGAGATCCGTCTCCACTTCCTCCCTCAGGTTAGGGGGCCTATAGCATACTCCCAGTATTATTTTCCCCTTAGCTTCATCCCTTTGGAGCTCTACCCATAAGGATTCCACCTCCTCTCTAGCTCCCTCAGTGATGTCATCTCTCACATTCGCTTGTACATTATTCTTGATATATAAGCATACCCCTCCCCCTCTTTTACCCTCTCTATCCTTGCGGTATAGGGTATACCCTTGAATGTTTGCCAGCCAATCATGAGAGCTGTTGAACCAGGTCTCCGAAATTCCCACAAAATCCAAATCCTCCTTGTACAACAGTATCTCTAGTTCACCCATCTTGTCCGCCATGTTCCTGGCATTGGTGAACATGCCACATAGTTTAGACCGGTCGCATGTTGTCCTCGTATTGGGTGTTTCGGGATTGCAACTAGGACTTGCTACTATACTCACCTTGTGTTTTTGTGCTTTGGTTAACCTACCACTAATGCCCCCAATACTACCCTCTGGAATATCTTCCACGCTGGCTATCTCTGTCTCTGGACCCTCCCCCCCATTGCCTAGTTTAAAAACCCCTCTAACTTTTTGGCCATCTTCATTCCCAGCAGATCTGCACCCTCCTCATTTAGGTGCAGTCCGTCCCTTCTATAGTACCGGTTACCGACTGAGAAGTCGGCCCAGTCATCCAGGAACCCAAACCCCTCCTTACTACACCAGCTCTTCAGCCACTTATTTACTTCCCTAATTTCCCTCTGCCTTTCTGGTGTGGCTCGATGTACCGGTAGTATTCCTGAGAATACTACCTTGGAGGTCCTTTTCCTCAATTTAGCTCCTAAGTCCCTAAAATCGTTCTTTAGGACACTCCATCTGCCTCTGACTTTGTCATTGGTGCCAACGTGCACCATGACAGCCGGGTCTTCCCTAGCCCCTCCCAGTAATCTGTCCACAATCTTCCTGCTTCTTCCTCCGGTCTTCTCGTCCGGCATCTTCCTCCGGCTTCTTCTTCCACCCTTCGTCCTCCGGACTATTCCGCCTAAATGGGAGTCCCCGCTGTGTGACGCTTCTGTTCTTGTGACAGCTCTTATATAACGGAGGGCGGGGCCACCCAGTTACCCCGCCCCCCCCTGACGGACAGGGGCTTCCCCGAAGGAAGACCAGAAGAAGATGGAAGAAGTGGGGAAAGAACCCATTTATGTAACGGGTGACCCCGCCCCCCTCTGACACCACACGGAGAAAGCCATAGGGAAGTGCCCATGGCGGTGGCCCCACCCTTAGTTATATAAGAGCTGTCACAAGAACAGAAGCGTCACACAGCGGGAGCCTCCCATTGAGGCGGATCGTCGGGAGGTCGAAGCAGGGAAGAAGTCAGAGGAAGATGCCAGACGAGAAGACCGGAGGAAGATGCCAGCAGATAGAGGAAGAAGTAGGGGAAGAACAAGATGGAGGAAGAAGAAGATGGAAGAAGAAGCAGGGAAAGAAGAAGACATTAATAAAGGAATTGTCAAAAACCGTCTATTGTCTTTTTTAACACTTTTTTGTGAAAAGATAGGGGTACATTTGTACCCCATTACCAATTCACATGGGGGGCCAGGATCTGGGGGTCCCCTTGTTAAAGGGGGCTTCCAGATTCCAATAAGCCCCCCGCCCGCAGACCCCCACAACCACCGGACAAGGGTTGTGGGGATGAGGCCAGGGAAGATGCCGGAGGAGAAGACCGGAGAAAGAAGCAGAGGAAGAAGCGGGGGAAGAACAAGATGGAGGAAGAAGAAAACCAAAGGAAGACCAAAAGAAGATGCGGGGAAAGAAGAAGACATTAATAAAGGAATTGTCAAAAACAGTTATTGTCTTTTTTAACATTTTTGACACTTTTTTTGTGAAATGGTAGGCCATTACCAATTCACACAAAGGGGGGCGGGATCTGGGGGTCCCCTTGTTAAAGGGGGCTTCCAGATTCTGTTAAGCCCCCCGCCCGCAGACCCCCACAACCACCGGGCAAGGGTTGTAGGGATGAGGCCCTTGTCCTCATCAACATGGGGACATCCTCCCCATGTTGAGGGCATGTGGCCTGGTACGGTTGAGGAGGGGGGCCCTCTCTCGTCCCCCCCTCTTTTCCTGCAGCCTGCCAGGTTGCGTGCTTGGATAAGGGTCTGGTATGGATTTTTAAGGGGACCCCCACACCATTTTTTTAAAATTTTTGGCGCGGGGTTCCCCTTAGTATCCATACTAGACCTGAAGGGCCTGGTGTGGAATTTGGGGGGACCCCCACGCATTTTTTTTAAATTTTGGTTAGGGGTTCCCCTTAATATTCATACCAGACCCAAAGGGCCTGGTAATGGACTGTGGGGGAATCCCATGCCGTTTTTTTCAATGACTTTTATGTGTATTGCAGAGAACCAACAATTCATTAATAGCCGCGAGTACTTTAAAATGTCTTTTTTTTCCTTTAGAAATGTCATTTTGCTCTCGGACTGTTGTAAACACCACTTTACAGGCATACTATAGACACCCCCCAGGTACGAAATTTAAAGGAATATTTCACTTTTATTGTTTCACTTTAAGCATTGTTAAAATCACTGCTCCCGAAAAAACTGCAGTTTTTAAAACTTTTTTTTGCATTGATACATGTCCCCTGGGGCAGGACCCAGGTCCCCAAACACTTTTTATGACAATAACTTGCATATTAACCTTTAAAATTAACACTTTTGATTTCTCCCATAGACTTTTAAAGGGTGTTCTGCGGCTCTCGAATTTGCCACAAACACCCCAAATTGTTCGATATTCTGCGAAAGGGCGAACAGCCAATGTTTGAGTGGAACTCATGCTCGACCCAAAAATAAAGTCCATCCCTAATGGACACCCTCCATAAGGAGGGAAAGGCTCAAAAGGTAATTGCAAAAGAAGTTGGATGTTCCCAAAGTGCTGTATCAAAGCCCATTAATAGAAAATAGGGTAAAAAGAGGGATCAGAGCAAGGACCTCTCCAATAATGTCCTGCCTCTTTTACAAAAACAACGGACTATTACGGTACCATAAGAAAAGACTTGAGTTAAAAAAGCATAAATTTATTTCAAAACATGATAAAAAAGTCCAAAAGGGGACATCATTTGTACATATTCATAACATGACATGCATAGACAATAATAATTGTTTTACAGCATTGTTGATACTAGGTTGGTATAGCTAATGCCCACACAAATATATGGACAGAAATTGTATGGTGTGATACTTGCAGACGTGACGTCTGCAAGTATCACACCATACAATTTCTGTCCATATATTTGTGTGGGCATTAGCTATACCAACCTAGTATCAACAATGCTGTAAAACAATTATTATTGTCTATGCATGTCATGTTATGAATATGTACAAATGATGTCCCCTTTTGGACTTTTTTATCATGTTTTGAAATAAATTTATGCTTTTTTAACTCAAGTCTTTTCTTATGGTACCGTAATAGTCCGTTGTTTTTGTAAAAGAGGCAGGACATTATTGGAGAGGTCCTTGCTCTGATCCCTCTTTTTACCCTATTTTCTGATCTTAGTCATATTTAGGATGATGGTACCCAAATGTATGTTCACTCCTTTTGTAAACCATGTGGCATACCCATAAATTCTAAAGCCCATTAATAGAAAGTTATATGGAAGGGAAAACTGTGGAAGAAAAAGGTGCCCAAGCAGCAGGGATGACCGCAGCCTGGAGAGGATTGTCAGGAAAAGGCCATTCAAAAGTGTTGGGGACTTTCACAAGGAGTGGGCTGAGGCTGGAGTCAGTGCATCAAGAGCCACACAGACTTATCCTGGACATGGGCTTCAAATGTCGTATTCCTCTTGTCAAGCCACTCCTGAACAACAAACGTCAGAAGAGTCTTACCTGGGCTAAAGAAAAACAGATCTGGTCTGTTGCTCAGTGGTCCAAAGTCCTCTTTTCTGATGAGAGCAAATTTTGCATCTCATTTAGAAACCAAGGACCCAGAGTCTGGAGGAAGAATGGAGAGGCACACATTGCAAGATGCTTGAAGTCCAGTGTGAAGTTTCCACAGTCTGTGTTGATTTGGGGAGGAATGTCATCTGCTGGTGTTGGTCCACTGTGCTTCATTAAGTCCAGGGTCAACGCAGCCTTAATGAAGCACAGAATCTCTACCAGGAAATTTTGGAGCACTTCATGCTTCCTTCCGCAGACGAGCTTTATGGGCATGCTGACTTAATTTTCCAGCAGGACTTGGCACCTGCCCACACTGCCAAAAAGCACCAAAACCTGGTTCAATGACTGTGGGGATTACTGTGCTTGATTGGCCAGCAAACTAATCTGACCTGAACCCCATAGAGAATCTATGGGGCATTGCCAAGAGAAAGATGAGAGACATGAGACTGAACAATGCAGAAGAGCTGAAGGCCGCTATTGAAGCATCCTGGTCTTCCATAACAACTCAGCAGTGCCACAGGCTGAGAGCTTCCATGCCACGCCGCATTGAGGCAGTAATTGCTACAAAAGGGGCCCAAACCAAGTACTGAGTAGATATGCATGCTTATACTTTTCCCAGGTCCGATATTGTTCTATGTACAATCCTTGTTTTATTGATTGCATGTAATATTCTAATTTTCTGAGATTGTGGATTTGGGGTTTTCATGAGCTGTAAGCCATAATCATCAATATTATGACAAATCATGGCTTGAACTATCTTGCTTTGCATGTAATGAGTCTATCTCATATATTAGTTTCACCTTTTAGGTTGTATTAGTGAAATAAATGAACTTTTGCACGACATTCTAACTTTTCAAGTATCACCTGTATTTGTCATAGGGACTTTTTTGCACTAGCACTTTATTGGTTATCACCAGCACTAAATGTTTTTGATGATTTCTTTTTTTTTTTTTTTTTTTTTTATATTCAAAAGTGACTACACCCCTCACATTTTTGTAAATATTTTATTTCTTTTCATGTAACAACACTGAAGAAATGACACTTTGCTACAATGTAAAGTAGTGAGTGTACAGCTTGTATAACAGTGTAAATTTGCTGTCCCCTCAAAATAACTCAACACACAGCCATTAATGCAGCGCTTAAATGAAATAAATGTCCAAATAAATGTGATAGTCCATAGAAATCAATCAGCAACAAAGATGATCTGATGATATCCACATAGGATGAAACATGTCAGGCTGGTCGATGCAAGTACGCTGAGAACCGCAGATTGTTCCTGTTTCTGTGATGATTTTTACTTCATACCTGTAAGTAGACTACAATAAACTACGATTGTTTTACCTTACGGGCTTCACTATTGTTGCTTTCTTTTTGCTGGTTCGTTCCTGTTGATGACTGCACCAAATTATCCATCTTTAATGTGAGTCCTGAGCCTTCTGATATGTGGTGACCTGATTGTTTCCATGCTGTGCCTGCCCATGATGGAGTGTGCCATTTGGATTTGCTGTTGGCCCTCTGCACTATAGGAGTACATCGCTTATTTTTTATATCTTTCTGGTAAGCAGACTGATAGCACGTGGGTGTGGTGTGCTTTTCCTTTACACACTGAAGTCCGGTGGAGGTTTCATATCATCTTTGTTGCTGATTGATTTCTATGGACTATCACATTTATTTGGACATTTATTTCATTTAAGCGCTGCATTTGAACTTTTATACTTATGTTTGATGAAATCTACAAACTATGCTAGCTGCTCTTGTTGTTCTTTTTAGTTAGCGCAGATATTTATTTGTTTTTTACACAGCCATTAATGTCTAAACCGCTGGCAACAAAAGTGAGTACACCCCTAAGTGAAATTTTTCAAATTGGGCCCAAAGTATCAATATTTTGTGTGGCCTCCATTATTTTCCAGCACTTTCTTAACCCTCTTGGGCATGAAGTTCACCAGAGCTTCACAGGTTGCCACTGGAGTCCTCTTCCACTCCTCCATGAGGACATCACAGAGCTGGTGGATGTTAGAGACCTTGTTCTCCTCCACCTTCCATTTGAGGATGCCCCACAGATGCTCAATAGGGTTTAGCTCTGGAGACATGCTTGGCCAGTCCATCACCTTTACCCTCAACTTCTTTAGCAAGGCAGTGGTCATCTTGGAGGTGTGATTGGGGTTGTCATCATGTTGGAATACTGCCCTGCAGCCCAGTCTCTGAAGGGAGGGGATCATGCTCTGCTTCAGTATGTCACAGTACATGTTGGCATTCATGGTTCCCTCAATGAACTGTAACTCCCCAGTGCCGGCAGCACTCATGCAGCCCCAGACCATGACACTCCCACCACTATGCTTGACTGTAGGCAAGACACACTTGTCTTTGTAATCCTCACCTGGTTGCCACCACACGTGTGACACCATCTGAACCAAATAAGTTTATATTGGTCTCATCAGACCACAGGACATGGTTCCAGTAAACCATGTCCTTAGTCTGCTTGTCTTCAGCAAACTGTTTGTGGGCTTCCTTTTGGGACAACAGCCATGCAGACCAATTTGATGCAGTGTGCGGCATATGGTCTGAGCACTGACAGGCTGATGCCCCACCCCTTCAACCTCTGCTGCAATGCTGGCAGCACTCAACAACCTCTAGATATGATGCTGAGCACGTGCACTCAACTTCGTTGGTCAACCATGGCGAGGCCTGCTCTGAGTGGATCCTGTCCTGTTAAACCACTGTATGGTCTTGGCCACCGTGCTGCAGCTCAGTTTCAGGGTCTTGCCAATCTTCTTATAGCCTAGGCCATCTTTGTGTAGTATAAAAATTCTTTTTTTCAGATCCTCAGAGAGTTCTTTGCCATGAGGTGCCATGTTGAACTTCCAGTGACCAGTATGACAGAGTGAGAGCGATAACAACAAACTCAACTCATCTGCTCCCCATTCACACCTGAGACCTTGTAACACTAACAAGTCACATGACACCAGGGAGGGAACATGGCTAATTGGGCCCAATTTGGACATTTTCACTTAGGGGTGTACTCACTTTTGTTGCCAGCAGTTTAGACATTAAGGGCACTTTCACACTGAGGCGTGGGGGCGTTGGCGGCAAAGCATCGCTAGTTTTAGAGGCGCTTTTCGGCCGATAGCGGGGCGCTTTTAAATAAAGGGTTAACAGCGCCACGGCACTTTGCAGACGCTTCAGCGGTGCTGCCCATTGATTTCAATGGGCAGGGGCACTTTAGGAGCGGTGTATAAACTGCTCCTAAAGGGCATCAAAAATGCTACTTGCAGGGGTTTTTTTTTTTTTAACGTCCCGCAAGCACACCGCTCCAGCGTGAAAGCCCTCAGGCTTTCACAGTCGAACGACAGGAGATGCGCTTTACAGGCACTATAGCGCCTGTAAAGCACCTCAGTGTGAAAGTAGCCTAATGCCTGTGTGTTGAGTTGAGCAAATTTACACTGTTATACAAGCTGTGCACTCACTACTTTACATTGTAGCAAAATGTCATTTCTTCAGTGTTGTCACATGAAAAGATATAATAAAATATTTACAAAAATGTGAGGGGTGTACTCACTTTTGTGAGATACTGTATCTGTTTATGCACAGGCACTTTGGGAGGTGTTATCATTTTGATTACTTGTTTGCCAATTTTGCACATATCAATACTGGTTAGTTCAGTTTTCCCATGACGCATTACCGCTGCACATTTTTTGCGTTCTATCGTGACACTTTCCCTGAGTTTTGTGCAAGCTGCTTTCCTTTTATCACATTTTGTGGCCTTCAGCGCGGGAGTATTTCTTTTTTATCAATAATACATAGTTAAATCAGGGAACTGTGCATTGGGACTTTTTCATTTATTTTACAATTGCCTCCTTATTGTTCACCGCTAGATATCTATACAGGAGTGATCCTCACCGCTGTCCCTTTCAGTTTAAATTTCCCCTAACTTGAAATTGTGTGACCCACAGAGATTAACAGAGCCACATGCAAGGACCAGAGATAAATTAAAAGACAAACACTCCAAATTTACTGTCATATTAGTTTACTATTAACTTATATGTGTAACATAAAATAGAAAGTATCATAAATATGAATTCACAGTTATGTAAAAGGGTTTGTCTACCAAAAACAGATTCTTTATTGGGCAGATGCCTGCTCAACAAATCATCCATTGGCATCCTAAATGTCTTTGAGAACTAAGCTGTGCTCTTCCATCCTAGAGTCTCACTTCTTCTGCCACCTTATCCAGAATGTAAAATTAGCTAAAAACTCAACAGGCAGTTTAATTTACTAGAACTGGAAAGTACAAAACCTGGTGCAGCTGTGCATGGTAGCCAATCAGCTTCTAGCTTGTTTAATTAAGCTTTGAAGTGGTTGTAAACCCTTTACAACTACTTTATACTACAGGCAAGCCTATAATAAGGCTTATCTGTAGCTACACTGGATATTTCCTAAACCTGCACGGTTTAGAAGATATCCCTGTATTTGCATGTGCCGACGTCATTGGCACTTAAGCATTGGCACGTACGTGCCGTTGCTTCAGTTAGACTGTGCCGTTACCGGTGGCTCCCGTGCGCACGAGTGACGTCATCGTGGCTCCGGCCAATCACAGTGCCGGAGCGGTGCATGAGGACCACTAGCTCATTATGCCTTTGTCTTGCAGGTTTTTTTTTTGGTGGGGGGAGATTTTTTTATTTAGGGTTTACAATCACTTTAACAAAAAAAAAATCTGGAAGCTAATTGGTTTCTTTGCAGAGCTGCACCAGATTTTGCACTCTCCAGTTTTAGTAAATTAACCCCAGAAGGTGGCTGGGAACTGAGCTCCAGAGTAGAGAACTTGCTGTCAGAGTTCACAAGTGACTTTAGAAGCCAGCAAGTTATTTTACTCACCGGCATCTTCTAACAAATATTTTTGGATGAACTAACCCCTTCACAATAGATTCCCTTTATGTATTCATCCAATCATATTTCGGAAGCCTTAACAGATCACAGAGTTACGCATCACCCCTCCAGTTGACATTCAGCGTAGTGTTTCTTGTAGTTTGTTAGATGAATATGACAACATTTACAATGACACAAATGTGGCTGTCAGCTGCAAACATGGCTTTTATATTTGTAATAAATCTATTCTAGACTAATCACTCCGATGTTGCTTGTTTTAAATAAGCTATAAGATCCAAGCGTTCATTCTTCTTCTTAATCCCAGCGAAAATCATCTTGGTTCCTGGTATATACTTTTTAGGGTTTTCCAGATATTCTAGCAGAGTATCCTCTCCCCACACAATACCTGTGAAAAAAACAATAATCCAATGAGCATTATTTGTTCTATTCATTTATTATCTTTTACATGGGCATACATCTGCACTTTTGATCCTAGGTAAGAATACTTTCATAACCAAGAATCTCCAAGCCAAAAAAGGAAAAGTTCTCATCGCAATCATCCCAGGTCATTTTGTTTACACATTATTATGATTTTCTAAGCTGAATTAGGACTGGGAAAAAGAAAGTTGTGTAAGGCCCCTTTCACACGGGACGGATCCGTGTTGATCCGCCCCGTGTTTATCCGCTGCTCAGCGGGGATCGCTCCGCTTTCCCCAGCTGAGCAGGCAGATGACAGGGCGGGACCCGCACACTGTGCAGGGACCGTCCTGTCAGATCTCCGCTCTCCCCTATGGGAGATCGGAGGAACACAGACCGTCTGTCCGTGTTTATCTGATCCGCTCTGCAGACGGATAGAAAAATAGGATTTTCTTCCGTCCGCAGAATCGGACGAGAGCGGAGGCGGACGACATCGGGTGTTAGCGGATGTACATCCGCTGACACCCGCTATCCCATAGGGATGCATGTATGTCTGTATTTCATCCGAAAACGGATGGATGAAATACGGACATACTGTCCGCATGTGTGAAAGGGGCCTAAGGCCTTTTTTGTGCACTGAATCAAACAGATTTAACTAAAATGCTTTATATTAGGGTAGGCAACCTTAAAGTGGTGGAGATCTACCTGAACAACATGAGAGAAGTCAAAGATAACCAGACCTGTCAAACACAGAATCCAAAGATATTACCGCGCTAGGTGACAATCCCACATTAACACCATCCTTGCAGTTTGGAGATAAAGGGAGAAAGGAAAATGGACGGCCGCACTCCAATACAACACCTTTATTGATAAAAACATGATCCATACACCAACAGAGACACAGGTACAGTGGGGATACTGATGTGTTTCACACCATTAGTGGTGCTTAATCATAGCTGTAGGACCACCGACCCCAATCTGTCTTTTATACGTATAATCTACTGGTCACCTGACCAAACGTATCCTTTACAGATTGCAATCAGGTGCAGTCCTCCAAAGCTTTCACACTCCTGAAAGGAGGAATGGGTGTGGAAGCAATCAGTTGCAATCAGCACATTAAAATTAACCCAAGAAAAGGAGAGTCCTACAGCTATGATTACAAAAACATATTTGGGGGGCACACCCTAAAATGCGTTTAGATTCAAGATGGTGCTGCTATAAGACCAACAAACAGTACAAAACATATTACAGCGCACACATTCAATAATGACATTTCCTGCAAGGCTAGTTAAAAACACCTGAACATATTCAAAAAAATACGGGGGTTTGGTCACACTATATGGTCATATAGTGCTAAGCCCACTTACTGCGACAAAATACCCCCAATTAGTGGGTCCTACCCTAGTAATAGAATGGAAGATCCTGTGTCTCAACCATGGGAGCTAAACTCCTCTGTGTGGGAGAACTGAAGGGGATTCCTCCTATGCACTGGTGGCCACTAAATAAGAGGTAATGAAGTGGGCTTAGCACTACATGACCATATAGTGCGACCAAACCCCCATATTTTTTTGAATATGTTCAGGTGTTTTTAATTAGCCTTGCAGGAAATGTCATTCTTGAATGTGTGCGCTGTAATATGTTTTGTACAGCTATGATTAAGCACCACTAATGGTGTGAAACGCGTCAGTATCCACACTGTACCTATGCCTGTGTTGTATTGAGTGCGGCCCACCTGTCAAACAGACTTTCTGCACTTGTGAATAATGTCCTTAGTTGCATTCGAAAGCAGCACCCTTAGGGCTCATTCACACATAAAGTTGGGGGGTGGTACAGTTTAATTGCGGTTTTACTGCCTCCAATCTCTACCCCTTTAGCTGCTGAGGCAGCAGTCAAAGGTGTACACATGCTGCAGCAGAAATGAAACCCCCTGTTGCTTTTGGTGGGTGCTACCACCTGCCAATTGTGTCCCATTTAAGTAAATGGGGCCACTCTGAAAGCACCCTGCAACTGCATGCTTCTGTGGGGTCCAAGTGGTTAAACTTTCACATTGATGTCCTGTGGTTTACCCTGCACTGCGGGTGCAGTGGGCTAGCTGCGCTTTGCCATAGACTTCTATTATATCCTGCAGGTGTGGTGCATTTTGTGAAAGTGCACCAAAACTCTTGCATTTGGAAGTCTATGGCTAAGCTCAGCAAACCCACAGGAAAGCTGCAGGTACACTGCACTGCACCCGAAGTGTGGGTAAATCACAGTAAATCAGTGTGAGAGCAGCCTTATACTATTATGCCCAGTGTATTGCTTCACACTGACCTGAAGATCTCTTCTTTTCTGCTGCTGGCACTCTGGAGACCGCTAGCCAGGATAAGAGGGTGAGTGCAGTAGGTATCACACCACATGGTATAGGAGCCAGCACTACAGAGGAGGCACCGGCCTACAGCTCCAACTTTACAAGTATTCCCTCTGCATTGCACTTTGATGCTCTGGGATGGCGGGTCAACAAGCCCAGACCGCAAACTACCAGTCACCTGGCTGCGATCTACTGGTAGATTGCGATCTACAGGTTGCTGACCCCTGCTTTATATGGCATACTAAAGTAATATTAAAAACGTAATGAAAAAAATTAAAAATAATAACAAACATGTTATACTTAACCTGCTCTGTGTAATGGTTTTGCACAGAGCATCCCCAATCCTCTTCTTCTTGGGTTTCCTGCCGGCGCTACTGGCTCTTCCTCTCCTCCGAGTGCCCCCAGAGCAAGCCACTTGCTCTGGGAGCACTTGTGCATGCTTGTTCCCAAGCCCCTCTGTGTGCGTCCATAAGACACACAGAACAGGGCTCGGCCCTGCTCCCACTCCCTCCTCACTGGCTGTAATTTATAGCGAATAAGGAGGCAAAGACCTGGGAGGGCGGCTGCTCTCGTGCACATCACTGGTTCGCAATCAAGCTTGCGTAAGTATGGGGGGGGGGGGCTGCAGAGGAGCTGCATACTGAATGTTTTTACCTTCGTGCATACAAGATAAAAGGAACCTTCACCCTTTAGACCCACTTTAAATAGACCAAAATGAAGAAAATAAGAGAAAGTTGTGCGACGTTGTACCCAAACAAAATCAATGTCCTTTTTTTGCCCACAAATAGAGCTTTTTTTTTTTTTTTTTAGTGGTATTTGATCACCTCTGCGTTTTTTATTTTTTGCGCTATAAACAAAGAGTGACAATTTTGAACGAAAAACTATATATTACATACACATGAAAAAAAACAAAAAAAAAAAAAAAAAACACATTTATAAATTCTACATTTTTTTTTTTTTTTACCAAAAATATCACAATAGGTGTATATTGATTGTTTTGTGCAGAAGTTATGATGTCTACAAATTTAGGGACATTTATTTTTTTATTGTTTTTACTAGTAATAGCGGCAATCTGCGATTTTTAGCGTGACTGCGGCGGACAAATCTGACCCCAAATGACACTTTTTGGGGAACAGTGACATTATTACATTGATCAGTGCTATAAAAATGCACTGATCAATGTAAAAATGACACTGGCAGGGAAAAGGTTAACACTAGGGGGCGATCAAGGGGTTAAGTGTGTTCCCCGGGTGTGTTCTAACTGTAGGGGGATGGGCTGCCAGGGACATGACAGAGATCACTGTTCCCGATGACTGGGAACAGTAAATCTCTGTCATGTCTACTGACAGAGCGGGGATCAGAACAGGGATCCGTTTGTTTACATAGGCAGATCTCCACTCTGCTTCTGTACTAGGCGATCACGGGTCACCGGCGGACATAGAGTCCACCCGACCCGTGGGCAGTGGCCCGCCCACAACTGCGCAAGCCAATGTACAGCTACGGCGATAGGCTCAGGAGAGCCGACCTGCCGCCGTATAACTACGGCGGCTGATCGGCAAGTGGTTAAATAGGATCTGCAGGCATTAGGCTGGCCATACATTATACAATTTTCTTTAGATTTACTTTCAACTATGTAGTGAAAGAGCCTGCCTGATTGCATACAAATTGAAACTCTTAAGGTTTGACCTCATATTATATGGTTTTGGTAAATCTGAAGACAAAAATCTGCAGAAAATCTAATAGTGTGTATAGGGCTTGCCCTCAAAGATGCAAATCCCTGTAGAAAGTAATATGAATGATGTCAGGAAAGATTGTCCCATTGCCATTTGTAGTGCTTGGTAACTGAAATCAAACTGATAACAAAAAATCAATTAAGTTGGCATTTTTAACTGATCCAGAAGAAATCAATGCATTTGCCAGTAGGTGGTGCTGTTTGCCATTGGATATTGTGGCTCCATGTTTTTTGAGATCTGGGGAGATGTTAATAGCAAGTATACCTCTGTGCAAGCACAAAATAGAAGTCTAAATTCCCTCCCTACAATCCTACACGTTAGTTACTTCTTCAATTTAAAGCTGAACTCCAAGCATGAACATTTTCATTTAAATATATTTCTTACAAAGCATGGAGGATAAAAATCCACTTTGTGTACACCAAATGCCTTTGCAAACCCAGTTATTATCTCATTAAAGTAGTGGTGACATCACTGTGCTGTACACAGCCTGTGCAGATAGCAGAGCTGTGGGAGGGACCCACCAACTCCACCCACTACAGGCTACCTGCAGAAAACTACAAAAGGGGGGCGGAGACAAGACCAGTCACCCTGTACAAGGAGAGCGCGCAGCAGTGACTGGTCTTTATTACAGGAAGCTCCCGCAGAGAGGTACGTTTTCAAACTGGATCACTGCACAGATCTGGAAGAAATACACAAAGTACACGCAACATTCAAAGAAAAAAATGCATGTCTCTTGTATTTAGACCATATTTGCTTATCCCGGAGTTCAGCTTTAACTCGCACGATTTCAACCCGGCAATGCAGTCCAACTTCCGGGGCGATCTGACAGACATCTATGCGGGTTCCTGCACAGATGTCTATACAAATCACCTCCCGAAGTCACCAAAAGTAGTACAGGAACCACTTTTGGGAATCAGTGCAGCGATTCGGACGGTGCCATTGCCGGCAATAGCCGCCGATTTGGCATGCGATTTGACATGTCAAATCGTACCAATGTGAACCTGGGCTTAGGGGCCATTTCACTCTCCTGCCTCTTAAGGCTCGTACACACTATAAGAAAATCGGGCACACATTTTCATCCAAAGAATTTTCGTACAATTTATGTATATAGTGTGTACACAACTTTCCACAGCCGATTCCGAATTTTCGTACGAAAATTCCCGAAGGGACAAAACTTGGAAAAAGAGGAGGGTTAGATCCTCTGCTACGTTTTTATTGCTGTGTCCCTACTGGGAGAAACACAGTCCTAGTGATAGAGATAGAAGCAGAAAGTGGAAATCCTTTATTAAGGAAACAAAATGTATGGGAAATTCTACATTTTAACCACTTCAGCTCCGGAATTTTTTGTGATACGGTACTGCGTTACTTTAACTGACAATTGCACGGTCGTACAACGCTGTACCCAAATAAAATTTATGTCCTTTTTTTCCCACCAAATAGAGCTTTATACAAAAATCAATAAGCATGTATTAATTGGTTTGCACAAAAGTTATAGCGTCTACAAATTATTGGATATTTTTATTAATTTTACTAGTAATGGTGGCGATCAGCAACTTATAGTGGGACTGCGATATTGCGGTGGACATTAGGACACTGACACTTTTTGGGGACCAGTGACACTAATACAGTGATTAGTGCTAAAAATATATACACTGTCACTGTACTAATGGCACTGGCTGGGAAATGGTCATCAGGAGCGATCAAAGGGTTTACTGTGTGCCTAGCCTGTGTTATACTACAGTGTGGGAGGTGCTTTTACTTGGGGAAGACAGAGATCCTTGTCACTGCTTTGCAGGAACACAGGAGCCACGTCTTCCCTCCAGTCAGAACGGCGATCAGCCTTGTTTACATAGGCAGACCGCCATTCTGTGTCTCTGCAGGATGATCAGTGGGTGGGTGCCGGCAGACAGAGTCCGCAGTATTTGCTGATTGGCTCCTGCTGTGTATAATCACAGCGGGAGCGAGCCGGCGGTGGTGCGCATTTGTGCCCGCTACCCTGAAACACTGGATCATGTATATATTATACACGTGATCTGGCACACAACTGCCGCCCTGTAGCGGTAAGATCCCTTTCACACTGCTGGTCTTAGTGGCGTTTAAGCGGCGCTTTTTGGCCGCTAGCGGGGCACTTTTAACATCTAAGAAGGGGTTAAAAGCGCCCGTTTTGCGGCGCTTCCGAAGTGCTTTTCAGGCGCTTTGGAAGCACTGTCCATTCATGTCAATGGAGGGTGTTTTGGGAGCGCTACATAGACATGTGCAATTCGTTTCGGTCCAAATTCGTTTTTTAAAAATTTTTTTACAAATTTGTTAATTCGGAAACATCCGAGTTAACGAAAACCCGTTTAACAGATTTTTCTAAATATTCGTAAATTTAAAAATCTGAAATAATAGCCAACTATTAAATTATAGGTATTGGAATTTCCTTTGAAATTTGGCTGTTAGTGAACGTAACGAATACGAATTTATTCAAAGTTAAAAATTATCCGAAATAACAAATGCCTAAATGAATGGAATGTAATGAATAATAATAAATAACAATAATAAAAAAATACTATTATTTATTATTAAATGGTTCCGTTCCATTTGTTTAGATGCTGCATTCGTTATTTTGGATAATTCGTAACTTAGGATAAATTCGTATTCGTCACGATCACTAACAGCCAAATTTGAAAGGAAATTCCAATACCTATAATTTAATAGTTAGTTATTTCTTATTTTCGAATTACAAATTTACTAATGACCCGAGAAAAAAAAAAAAAAGAATACAAACACATTTTTTGGCAGTGCACATGTCTACTTGCCATCATCCCATTGAAGAGCAGAAGCATGTGGACTGTTGCTTTACATCACTACCTGCATTATAACATCTACAATACCTTTGCTTTTGTTTGCATCAGTGTAGGTAAATCCTGGAGCCTGTCCTGTTTTGCGACCAAAGAGACCCCATAAATTTGGTCCAGTTTTATGCTTTCCATTTTTCTCAACAGTGTGGCACTGGGCACATTTCTGGACAAAAATCTTCTTTCCTTTCTCCACATCACCCATTTTAATTCCAGTCTCTGTCCTATAGAGACATAAAAACAAAATATAAAAGAATGAATAGTGGGGGAGATAAGAAAAGTCAGGCAGTCAAGTAACATGTGCTTAAAATACGATAAGGCTTGCTGGTCTATGCAGAAAGGGTGCGTTGCGTCACTTAGACCTACTTATCAGTGTGAACAGTGTGCTGACAGGCTTGCCGGTAATTGGCTCTCCTTTCCTCACACAGACACAACGCACGAGGAAAGCACTGCCAATAACCAGCAGGTCTGTTTACATGTGATCAGCTGTGATTGGACACAGCTGATCACATGGTAAAGGGCCACTGTGATTGGCCCTTTACCCCGAGCAGTGATCAGCTGTGTCCAAAGGAGAGGTGCCTTTTTTACATGCATTTCTAGGTGATATTATGCAAACATGTTGCATAAAATTGCACAGCTGTGGAATGCAGTGAAAAGCAGAATTCTGGTGTGAACATAACAAGAAGCCGTCACGGGACCACTTGACAGGCAAGTCTTAATATCTTTAGGCCCCATTCACATTGAGCGATTGAGGCGGAATCTCCGTGATTCTAAATTACATTGAAGTTCTGGCAAAATGCAGCAAGGTCGGGTGCTATTCATTTTCAATGGCACCTAAATGCTGCGTCATTTTGCCGCAATAAATGGAGCTGCAATCACGGGAAACTGCATCATGCAAAGCTTGTTGCCCAGAAGCCCCTCCCTTTTCGGTGGCAGGCTTCATGCCGTGCGTTTTGCCGCAATTACGCTATTTATCGCATAAAATCACGGCAAAACTGCACCGCTTTTAGGTGCCATTAAAAACGAATAGCACCCGACCACACATGCTGCGTTTTGCCAGCAATGCGATTCGAAACTGCAGGGAGAATCATAGAGATTCCACCCACGGTCCCAAATCACTAGATGTGACTGGGGCCTGAGTTCTGTTTTAAAATGCCAACACACACGATTGGGTTGCACTTAGCGGCGGTACTGCACGCCAAACATAACGAGGGGGGCTCCTGTGGCCGTGGCATGGTTACATCCTTGTCAGGCTATGCTTGGAGCAAAGCTGAAGGATTAATACATTTCTAACAGTCCCTAGCTGCATCTTTTCCTGTCTGCAGGTTTTTAGCCATCGTGGGATAGCTAGTCATTCCAGCACACAGGGATTGGGCCATCTGCTGTACGCCGAGATAGGCATTTAAAACTCAGTTTATAGTCTGGGGATTTCTGGGGGGGGAGTGGTAGTAGAAATGTGGCTCAACCACGTGTTTTTACTGCCCTTAGGGCTTATTCACCTGGGCACAGAGGGCCATACATGGACAGACATCCACCAATACAGATCAACGGCCATCTGATACACTACAGCTGAGCGGTTACATATGTAGTGTTCTATAGAGCCCTATGTGACTCCCTCCATGGATCGGACAGTGATAATGTATATCAATAAGCGATGGAGCCTACTGATGACAACCATTTGATCGGACCCTGCTCGGAGGGCACGGGGGGGGGGACCCTGCTCGGAGGACACGGGGTTGGGGGGGGGGACCCTGCTCGGAGGACACGGGGTTGGGGGGGGGGGGGACCCTGCTCGGAGGACACGGGGTTGGGGGGGGGGGGGACCCTGCTCGGAGGACACGGGGTTGGGGGGGGGGGACCCTGCTCGGAGGACACGGGGTTGGGGGGGGGGGGGACCCTGCTCGGAGGACACGGGGTTGGGGGGGGGGGACCCTGCTCGGAGGACACGGGGTTGGGGGGGGGGACCCTGCTCGGAGGACACGGGGTTGGGGGGGGGGGGGACCCTGCTCAGAGGACACGGGGGGGGGGGGACCCTGCTCAGAGGACACGGGGGGGGGGGGACCCTGCTCAGAGGACACGGGGGGGGGGGGACCCTGCTCAGAGGACACGGGGGGGGGGGGGGGACCCTGCTCAGAGGACACGGGGGGGGGGGACCCTGCTCAGAGGACACGGGGGGGGGGGGACCCTGCTCAGAGGACACGGGGGGGGGACCCTGCTCAGAGGACACGGGGGGGGGACCCTGCTCAGAGGACACGGGGGGGGGACCCTGCTCAGAGGACACGGGGGGGGGACCCTGCTCAGAGGACACGGGGGGGGGGGGGACCCTGCTCAGAGGACACGGGGGGGGGGGGGGGACCCTGCTCAGAGGACACGGGGGGGGGGGGGGACCCTGCTCAGAGGACACGGGGGGGGGGGGGACCCTGCTCAGAGGACACGGGGGGGGGGGGGGACCCTGCTCAGAGGACACGGGGGGGGGGGGGGACCCTGCTCAGAGGACACGGGGGGGGGGGGGACCCTGCTCAGAGGACACGGGGGGGGGGACCCTGCTCAGAGGACACGGGGGGGGGGACCCTGCTCAGAGGACACGGGGGGGGGGACCCTGCTCAGAGGACACGGGGGGGGGGACCCTGCTCAGAGGACACGGGGGGGGGGGACCCTGCTCAGAGGACACGGGGGGGGGGACCCTGCTCAGAGGACACGGGGGGGGGGGACCCTGCTCAGAGGACACGGGGGGGGGGGACCCTGCTCAGAGGACACGGGGGGGGGGGGACCCTGCTCAGAGGACACGGGGGGGGGGGACCCTGCTCAGAGGACACGGGGGGGGGGACCCTGCTCAGAGGACACGGGGGGGGGGGACCCTGCTCAGAGGACACGGGGGGGGGGGACCCTGCTCAGAGGACACGGGGGGGGGGGGACCCTGCTCAGAGGACACGGGGGGGGGACCCTGCTCAGAGGACACGGGGGGGGGGACCCTGCTCAGAGGACACGGGGGGGGGGACCCTGCTCAGAGGACACGGGGGGGGGGGGACCCTGCTCAGAGGACACGGGGGGGGGGGACCCTGCTCAGAGGACACGGGGGGGGGGGGACCCTGCTCAGAGGACACGGGGGGGGGGGGACCCTGCTCAGAGGACACGGGGGGGGGGACCCTGCTCAGAGGACACGGGGGGGGGGACCCTGCTCAGAGGACACGGGGGGGGGGACCCTGCTCAGAGGACACGGGGGGGGGACCCTGCTCAGAGGACACGGGGGGGGGGGACCCTGCTCAGAGGACACGGGGGGGGGGGACCCTGCTCAGAGGACACGGGGGGGGGGGGACCCTGCTCAGAGGACACGGGGGGGGGGGACCCTGCTCAGAGGACACGGGGGGGGGGGACCCTGCTCAGAGGACACGGGGGGGGGGACCCTGCTCAGAGGACACGGGGGGGGGACCCTGCTCAGAGGACACGGGGGGGGGGACCCTGCTCAGAGGACACGGGGGGGGGGGACCCTGCTCAGAGGACACGGGGGGGGACCCTGCTCAGAGGACACGGGGGGGGACCCTGCTCAGAGGACACGGGGGGGGACCCTGCTCAGAGGACACGGGGGGGGACCCTGCTCAGAGGACACGGGGGGGGACCCTGCTCAGAGGACACGGGGGGGGACCCTGCTCAGAGGACACGGGGGGGGACCCTGCTCAGAGGACACGGGGGGGGACCCTGCTCAGAGGACACGGGGGGACGCTGCTCAGAGGACACGGGGGGACGCTGCTCAGAGGACACGGGGGGACGCTGCTCAGAGGACACGGGGGGACGCTGCTCAGAGGACACGGGGGGACGCTGCTCGGAGGACACGGGGGGACGCTGCTCGGAGGACACGGGGGGACGCTGCGCGGAGGACATGGGGGGACGCTGCGCGGAGGACATGGGGGGACGCTGCTGGGAGGACACGGGGAGGAGGGGGGGACCCTGCTCGGAGGACACGGGGGGGGACCAGCTCGGAGGACACGGGGGGGGACCAGCTCGGAGGACACGGGGGGGGACCAGCTCGGAGGACACGGGGGGGGACCAGCTCGGAGGACACGGGGGGGGACCAGCTCGGAGGACACGGGGGGGGACCAGCTCGGAGGACACGGGGGGGGACCAGCTCGGAGGACACGGGGGGGGACCAGCTCGGAGGACACGGGGGGGGGACCAGCTCGGAGGACACGGGGGGACCCTGCTCGGAGGACACGGGGGGACGCTGCTCGGAGGACACGGGGGGACGCTGCTCGGAGGACACGGGGGGGACCCTGCTCGGAGGACACGGGGGGGACCCTGCTCGGAGGACACGGGGGGGACCCTGCTCGGAGGACACGGGGGGGACCCTGCTCGGAGGACACGGGGGGGACCCTGCTCGGAGGACACGGGGGGGACCCTGCTCGGAGGACACGGGGGGGACCCTGCTCGGAGGACACGGGGGGGACCCTGCTCGGAGGACACGGGGGGGACGCTGCTGGGAGGACACGGGGGGACGCTGCTGGGAGGACACGGGGGGACGCTGCTCGGAGGACACGGGGGGGACCCTGCTCGGAGGACACGGGGGGACCCTGCTCGGAGGACACGGGGGGACCCTGCTCGGAGGACACGGGGGGGACCCTGCTCGGAGGACACGGGGGGGACCCTGCTCGGAGGACACGGGGGGGACCCTGCTCGGAGGACACGGGGGGGACCCTGCTCGGAGGACACGGGGGGGTCCCTGCTCGGAGGACACGGGGGGGACCCTGCTGGGAGGACACGGGGGGACACTGCTGGGAGGACACGGGGGGACACTGCTGGGAGGACACGGGGGGGGACACTGCTGGGAGGACACGGGGGGGACCCTGCTTGGAGGACACCCTGCTCGGAGGACACGGGGGGGGGGACCAGCTCGGAGGACACGGGGGGACCCAGCTCGGAGGACACGGGGGGACCCAGCTCGGAGGACACGGGGGGACCCAGCTCGGAGGACACGGGGGGACCCAGCTCGGAGGACACGGGGGGACCCAGCTCGGAGGACACGGGGGGACCCAGCTCGGAGGACACGGGGGGACCCTGCTCGGAGGACACGGGGAGGAGGGGGGGACCCTGCTCGGAGGACACCCTGCTCGGAGGACACGGGGGGACCAGCTCGGAGGACACGGGGGGACCCTGCTCGGAGGACACAGGGGGACCCTGCTCGGAGGACACGGGGGGACCCTGCTCGGAGGACACGGGGGGACCCTGCTCGGAGGACACGGGGGGACCCTGCTCGGAGGACACGGGGGGACGCTGCTCGGAGGACACGGGGGGGACCCTGCTCGGAGGACACAGGGGGGGGGGGGACCAGCTCGGAGGACACGGGGGGACCCTGCTCGGAGGACACGGGGAGGAGGGGGGGACCCTGCTCGGAGGACACCCTGCTCGGAGGACACGGGGGGGGGGGGAACCAGCTCGGAGGACACGGGGGGACCCTGCTCGGAGGACACGGGGGGACCCTGCTCGGAGGACACGGGGGGGGGACCCTGCTCGGAGGACACGGGGGGGGGGGACCCTGCTCGGAGGACACGGGGGGGACCCTGCTCGGAGGACACGGGGGGACCCTGCTCGGAGGACACGGGGGGACCCTGCTCGGAGGACACGGGGGGACGCTGCTCGGAGGACACGGGGGGGACCCTGCTCGGAGGACACGGGGGGGACCCTGCTCGGAGGACACAGGGGGGGGGGGGACCAGCTCGGAGGACACGGGGGGACCCTGCTCGGAGGACACGGGGAGGAGGGGGGGACCCTGCTCGGAGGACACCCTGCTCGGAGGACACGGGGGGGGGGGAACCAGCTCGGAGGACACGGGGGGACCCTGCTCGGAGGACACGGGGGGACCCTGCTCGGAGGACACGGGGGGGGGACCCTGCTCGGAGGACACGGGGGGGGGGGACCCTGCTCGGAGGACACGGGGGGGACCCTGCTCGGAGGACACGGGGGGACCCTGCTCGGAGGACACGGGGGGACCCTGCTCGGAGGACACGGGGGGACGCTGCTCGGAGGACACGGGGGGGACCCTGCTCGGAGGACACGGGGGGGACCCTGCTCGGAGGACACGGGGGGGGGGGGGGACCAGCTCGGAGGACACGGGGGGACCCTGCTCGGAGGACACGGGGAGGAGGGGGGGACCCTGCTCGGAGGACACCCTGCTCGGAGGACACGGGGGGGGGGACCCTGCTCGGAGGACACGGGGGGACCCTGCTCGGAGGACACGGGGGGGGGACCCTGCTCGGAGGACAGGGGGGGGGGACCCTGCTCGGAGGACACGGGGGGGGGGGACCCTGCTCGGAGGACACGGGGGGGGGACCCTGCTCGGAGGACACGGGGGGGGGGGGACCCTGCTCGGAGGACACGGGGGGGGGGACCCTGCTCGGAGGACACGGGGGGGGGGGGACCCTGCTCGGAGGACACGGGGGGGACCCTGCTCGGAGGACACGGGGGGGGGGGGACCCTGCTCGGAGGACACGGGGGGGGGGGACCCTGCTCGGAGGACACGGGGGGGGGGGGACCCTGCTCGGAGGACACGGGGGGGGGGGGACCCTGCTCGGAGGACACGGGGGGGGGGGGACCCTGCAATCTACACATGATCTCCAGCCGGCTCTGACTTCTCTCCCCTCTCACCGGACTGCTCGCTCACTGTCCGCCCCGCACCGCTCTGCAGTTCACGAGCTCCGCTGCACACGTGACCCGGCCTCCGGCTAATTCCATCCAACCCGCATTCACCGGGCTCAACGTGACGTCACCACAGCTGTAGCCCGGCACCACGCCCAGCGCCAACTCTCTCCAATGGTTGTACGCGTTCCGTGCTTCTCACAAGGCGATTGGCAGGGAAGATAGGATGGGCGGGGCAGGCTGAGATATTTCCTAAAATAGAAAAGTAGCGGGTAGAGGATGTGTAGCCTCAGCGGGGGGTGGCAATGGGGCTGTATTGTCGGCCATGGGGCCTTCATAGTGCTATGTCGCTGACATATACCGCAGCAAATCCTAGTACATGTACCAACAGGGCTGGTGTAAGGATTTTTGACACCATAGGCGAAACCTAATTTTGCCGCCCCCTCTGGCTCCACCCCTGACCCCACCCCATTTTCCCTGCACATGTATACCCCACCTTTTTAATAAAGAGCCCATCAAATGCAGCCTCACCAGTGCCCATCAATGAATGTTTGCTTGCTTCCATTCATTCGGGAGTCGGGACACAGACACAGTCCTCTGCCGCCGCTGGGCCTTTGACACTATGTGCGAATGGAGCGGCAGATGCCTGCTGATGCTGAGACTTAGTTGCTTGCTGAAGAGAGAAGAGAGTAGGAACACCAGTGGCAGGGTGCCCTAGGCGGCTGCCTAGTTTGCCTAGTGGTAGCACTGGCCCTGTGTACCAAGGCTGTAATAATGCAGTGCTGGGAAGCAAGGGACTGGAGGGAGAGTTTGCTTCTAGAGCCGTGTTTGCCTACATGAAGCACGTGTAAATTTTAGGCCTGGAAATAACTTCAACCCCCGAAAAACGTTATAGATTTTGTCAAAGAAGAGACCCTGGAGAATAAAATGGGGATAGTTCCAAATGTATTGCCCCTTGTTTCCTTTTATGTGTACCTAATAAACCATTTACTAAGGATTTGGTGTGCCGGCTTCTGTTGGAAGTTCCAAATTTATGTCACATGATATTAGCACAATGCTTTATAAAGCACAAAGTACAACAGAATACACTAAAGTTCAATTTATGGCACACAAACACCATATATTACCCAACTTTTTGTGAAATAAAAGATGAGCTTGTGCCAAGGAAATAGATACCCAATGGCCCTTCCACACTGATCAGTTTTTCTTCCATTTTTCCATACCTCCCAACTTTTTGAGATGGGAATGAGGGACAACTAGCAGCAAAAGTATGCAGGCATAGGACACACCCCCTTAAAGGAGAATTGTGCAAAAAAACAAGATTGGTTAAACCCGCAAGTGCTTTTTTTTTTTACCACTACTATTCCTTTATATTGGTTTTTGAAATTTAACAAATGCAGCAATTTAGAAATCAGATGAAAGGTTTACCGCTGGGAAACACTTTTTGATACATAAAAAGTGCATTTTATATACAACTATATAGATCAGACCAAAATGAGGGACAAATCAGGACAAATGAGGAGGAATGAGGGACAGAGGGACATTGCTCCAAATCAGGGACAGTTGGGAGCTATGGTTTTTGCATTACAGAAAGCTGCAAAAAAATGCAGGACCATTAAAGTATTACTAAACTCACAACAGTAAAATTAGTCTGTATATTGAGTAAAGCATGCTGGTTATATTCACTGTGGAACCTGTCTTCTCTGATTCCCCCCCCCCCTTTTTCTTTTACTGTCCCCAACCCATCTTCTGATAGAACAGAGCCTAGAGATTAATGGGCCTAGAATTATTGCTGCATGCATGTGTAGCAATAACTCACGGTGGAGCTGCTGGTTTAAAGCGGGCTGTTACCATCACCTTTGTTACCTCAATTTCACCAGAACCGGGTCTAGGGTCCCGTTGAGTTTAATGCCAGACAGTGTAGGCACCGGACACTTGAGTATCTTTTCCAATGCTTGAATAAAGAGTAACTGAAGGAAGTGGCAGGAAAGAGGTAGAAGGAAAGTTGCAGAGAAGTTCAAATACCTTTTTGATGTAATATTAGGAATCTTGTAGATGAATGTACTCTCCTTTTAGAGTTGAATCTTTGCCCGCCCGGATAGGTTTCTCTCACTAACCTAGCAACTGGCACGCAGCACGAACAAAAAGTCTCTGCCACAGACTTGAATGGAATAGAAACCCGTACGATCCTCTGCCACAGGATGTAATGGTTTACGATCGATAGTAAACACAGCACTAGAACCTTTAAGCCGACCCGGCAGTACTATGCGGTAGGTTAACTTTAGGATACGTCCTCCAACTGAGTCACCAGGCCCCTCTCCAGACCAGCACTTTGCATGATCCTTCCATGACGGGTCCTCCCCTGGGATCTTCTCAGTTGTCCAGCTTCTTCCCGCAGGACAGACAACACAGGACCTCGCCGCTGTGGTAGGCCCCAGACAGGCTTCTGGGCCCACCCACACGCTGCAGCTACGTGGTCCTCCCGGTCGGAGGACCATGCAGTAGTACTCCTAACACATACCTGTCGGCCAGGAGGGCCAGCAGGTGGAACGAAAGACCCCTAAAACATGGCGTCTGTCCCATAAATACCCTCCCCCAGAATGCAACTCGGAGGACCACCTCCACTGAGTTATCTCCGGGACAGAAGAGCACCCATACGCTTCAGCGCGTTGCCTTTCCAACACCGACTCATGGCGACAACGACACCCATAGGCACAGTGTGAAACTACATGCAACACAGCCAAACTGGAACAAAGGCTAAATCTGACTTTGTATGAAACAGATAACCCACTAAATTTACCTATAAGCGGTAGATGAAAATCTACCAGCGCTACATACTCCCCCCACTATAATAGACATTGTCCTCAACGTCTGTCAAAATAACTCCCAAGCCTGAGCATAGGTATTTGAACTTAGAACTTGGATAAAGAAGAAGAAAAGACAGTATAGAAGTATTAGTTTCAACATTTATACAACAACATGTTCACATCCGCTAAAGAAATCACATTAGAACTGTCACAAGCCCCACTATCTGTCTAGCTGAAAAGCCTAACAGCTTGATAGGAGATCCAATTGTTCCTGAAAAAAACAAAGTTAAACACACTCTAGATCTGTACAATATCATCACTAAACAGTTTAGGAGCAAAGCCTCATTCCAAAAGAAGAATGACACTCTCTTCCCACATATTTTCCTTTTAATGGAAATAAACTAAAGTAACTTGAAAAGTCCATCCCTATCTTTGAGTGAATTACATCCTTTCAATAAAGAAAATCCAGCTAGCAAAGAGTCTTTGGATTTGAAACCACTGAGATGAATATTATCTCTTGACCACAGAGATCTCTAGACACTGACACAGAAAGTACAAACTACACTAGAAACTACACCCCCAGTTCCTTTTCATAATCACCAATAAAACCGAGGATCTGGCAATGTCAGTTTCTTTCCTAGTTTATCCACAGTAGTGATAAAGTACCAGAGGCGTATCTAGTGAAAATAGCGCCTATGGCAAGAACTGAAACTGCGCCCCTGTCCAGCACCCAAAAATGCGGTAACATCAGCATCCATAAATACAGTAACATCAGCACCCATAAATGCGGCCTTACCAACACCCATAAATGCGGCCTAACCAGCACCCAAAAATGCGGCCTCACCAGCACCCAAAAATGCGGTAACATCAGCACCCATATATACAGTAACATCAGCACCCATAAATGCAGCCTTACCAGCACCCATAAATGCAGCCTTACCAGCACCCAAAAATGCAGTAATATCAGCACCCATAAATGCGGCCTTACCAGCACCCATAAATGCGGCCTTACCAGCACCCATAAATGCAGCCTTACCAGCACCCAAAAATGCGGCCTCACCAGCACCCAAAAATGCGGTAACATCAGCACCCATATATACAGTAACATCAGCACCCATAAATGCAGCCTTACCAGCACCCATAAATGCAGCCTTACCAGCACCCAAAAATGCAGTAACATCAGCACCCATAAATGCGGCCTCACCAGCACCCAAAATTCGGTAACATCAGCACCCATAAATACAGTAACATCAGCACCCATAAATACAGTAACATCAGCACCCATAAATGCGGCCTTACCAGCACCCATAAATGCGGCCTTACCAGCACCCATAAATGCAGTAACATCAGCACCCATAAATGCAGTAACATCAGCACCCATAAATGCGGTAACATCAGCACCCATAAATGCGGCCTTACCAACAACTAAAAAAAAGCAGTAACATGAGCACCCATAAATGTGGCCTAACCAGCACCCAAAAATGCGGTAACAAATGCTTTGAAGTTGGTGCTGGTTACTGGTACACATGCACAAGATGATCAATATCATGGTGACAGGTGCTGTACAGTACTAGTACCTGCTGCTGCTGCCTGGGGGGGGTTCCAATTGGTTTTCTACTCTCTGATGTCTCTTTCTTCTCCTGGTCGCCAGCCTCCATGTTCCCCTATAGAGTCCGTTGCCGACCACGTCAGAGCACCGGGCGTCAGCACGTCACAAAGAACCGACCCGGCCCATGAGACCCACCAGAAGAGAAGCCGAAGTAGCTGCGCAGAGGAGGGTAGGCGGAGCATTAGGCTCCACCTCCGCCAGTTACTTTATCTCTACGTAGATGACCCAGGGGCGGTCACTCTGGCCAGACCAACTCATCGGCCGTCAGGGGGGGCGCCTGTCACTAGCTTCCCTCCTGGCCTCCTCACTTGCTAATTTGCTGTGCCGGCGCTGCGCTCCAGCAGGCCGGTCGTGACGCTGGGGACAAGAATATAGCGGGAGGCGGCCGCGAGAGGACGGGTGGTGGGACTTTATTTTTTGTGCTTTTTTGCCGCCCCCCCCCCCCCATGGCGCCCATGGCACTTGCCATGGCTGCCATACCCTAGATACGCCTCTGTAAAGTACACAACATCATCTCTTCCGGTTCTGCAAATGACCACTTTGTCAGCATAGATGTGCCGACCATAGTTCCAATGTAGGAAACATCTATTGAAGCGTTCATCCATGGCAACAGAATACCCAGCTCTCCGGAAAGGTTTTGGCACAGACAAATAGTCCCAAACAGCTTCACGGAACCACTGTTCCCAGTTGGCCTTAATTTCCTGCATAATGTCCTGAGTAACATAGGGAAATTCCAGACCATATTCTGTAGCAATTCGCTTGGTGAGCACTCTCTGTAAACGGGCAAGTTTAGGCAAAGGTCTATTTTTTCCCCAAACAAGGAGGCACTCAAGAATTTGGTGATTTACTCACCATAGATCCGACAGGTGTTGAAAGCAAACTAGCAACTTTAGACAATGTCTCTTTGGTAGTACTGTGCGGCTCCACACAAGGTGATGTCTTCCCAGAATTCAGGGCTGTCCACTCTGAGAAGGTTAAAACAGAAGCAACATCTTCACCCTGGGCTCACAATAGGTCCTGTGACATTGTTTCAAACACATCATCATTACCGGAGAGATCGGACATAGAATCTATCTCCGAGTCTCTCAACTCTTCTGCTGGCAAATATTTACAAAGAGTCCCAGATATGTTCCCCTTTGAACTCTTACCCATTCCTGACGTGGACTTCTCTGGATCCATGTATTTGTCCGGCTCCGGTTCGGGTAGTCTCTGGGGTAGGCCTCGACCACGGCCACGGGAAGCCTTCACATATCCCACCTTCCTTGGAACAGGTGCAACGGGGATAGGTGTAGTAGACATAGAAATAAAGGTGATGTCCGCTGAGGAAGCAGTAACAGCAACATCTTCCTCAGAAGCACTCACGGCAGCAGACGAGATGACGGCCTGTTGCTCTCCAGCAGCAATGGCAGTAGTTTCCACTGTGGCAATTCCTATAGCCCAATCCACACGATAAGCACGGGGCAACATGGTAGGTTGCTCCACTGTGAACAAATATTCTCCGCACTGCAAACATCGGACGGAGATGTATGGCCAGTCCTTCACACTTGTGGCAAAGCATGCCCAGACCTTCAATATCTCCAACCATGTATAGCACAAACCTCCCCTGCGGCTTCAAACGAATGCCAGTATCTGTCAGCAGGGTTCCGGTCAGCATAGCACCCGCAGCGGTACTTGTAGGGAACATCTTAGATCCCACAATCGACGTTACCAATGGAAAAGAAGACATGGCTGTACTCTGATCCTCTCAGCACGATCACGAGGCCTCTCTTCTCCTTTGGCGCCAGACACACACACGCGCGTCCCACGCGGTAACAAGTAGGTTAGGCTCCTCCCACTTGTTCTTCTGATCAGGTAGCTCCCAGGCTTTTACTTCTCACCCACAGCCTACGCAGCCAGAAATAAAGTCCTGCAATTTAACCCCTTCCTTTCCTGGAAAAAGTGACAAAGTCCAGAAACTTCTCTTAACATAAACTCCCGGTGAAATACTTCTCAGGGTTGCGGGAGGTTGACAGCCAACAATCCCGGACGACGCCCCCACATGTAGCAATAACTCATGGTGGAGCTGCTGGTTTAAAGCGGGCTGTTATCGTCACCTTTGTTACCTCAATTTCACCGGAACCGGGTCTAGGGTCCCGTTGAGTTTAATGCCAGACAGTGTAGACACCAGACACTTGAGTATCTTTTCCAATGCTTTAATAAAGAGTAACTGAAGGAAGTAGCAGGAAAGAGGTAGAAGGAAAGTTGCAGGGAAGTTCAAATACCTTTTCTTGATGTAATATTAGGAATTAGAATCTTGTAGATGAATGTACTCTCCTTTTAGAGTTGAATCTTTGCCCGCCCGGATAGGTTTCTCTCACTAACCTAGCAACCGGCACGCAGCACGAACAAAAGTCTCTGCCACAGACTTGAATGGAATAGAAACCCGTACGATCCTCTGCCACAGGATGTAATGGTTTACGATGGATAGCAAACACAGCATTAGAACCTTAAAGCCGACCCGGCAGTACTATTCGGTAGGTTACTTTAGGATACGTCCTCCAACTGAGTCACCAGGCCCCTCTCTAGACCAGCACTTTGCATGATCCTTCCATGACGGGTCCTCCCCCTGGGATCTTCCCAGTTGTCCAGCTTCTTCCCATAGGACAGACAGCCCAGGACCATTCCCTCGCCGCTGTGGTAGGCCGCAGACAGGCTTCCGGGCCCACCCACACGCTGCAGCAATGTGGTCCTCCTGGTCGGAGGACCACACGGTAGTGCTCCTAACACATACCTGTCGGCCAGGAGGGTCAGCAGGTGGAATGAAAGACCCCTAAAACATGGTATCTGTCCCATAAATACCCTCCCCCAGAATGCACCACCTCCACCGAGTTATCTCCGGGACAGAAGAGCACCCATACGCTTCAGCGCGTTGCCTTTCCAACACCGACCCATGGTGACAACGACACCCACAGGCACAGTGTGAAACTACATGCAACACAGCCAAACTGGAAAAGAGGCTAAATCTGACTATGTATGAAACAGATAACCCACTAAATTTACCTATAAGCGGTAGATGAAAATCTACCAGCGCTACACATGGTAATATGTAACATGTGTAATACAATCATCCTTTCATGTGTAGCCACCCCTGATTCATGCGCTTACCTTTGTATGTGTGTGTATGTTGGGGGCTCAAAATGTATTTTTTTTACCCTTTTTTTCCCAATAAAATCAGTTGGGGGAAAAAAGTACTCCACCTGATACTTTTTTTATGACAGGTTCTCTTTATTGGGAGATCAGGGGTCTTTTAGACTCCAGATGTCTCACCTGTCCTCTGCTGAAGCTAATGGATTGCAGATCACATTCCACTTCTTCCCCCGACACAGCAACCAGGGGAAAAAACAGCCAGACCCAGAAGTGATGTAATACATGTTGCTTCCAGATCCTTACTAGGTAGGAAAGTTCACAGGTCTCCCTATCTGACGGAAAAGGAAGAGCGGACAGTCGGCTTGTCAGATTTAGGCCCCTTTCACATGGACGTTCCAATCGGGTCAACCTGTCAGTTTTTCAAGCGGACCCGATTGGAACCTCCATTCTTCTCTATGGAGCAGCAGGTGTAAGCAGACATGTGTCCGTTTCCTCCCGCCTACATCAGATCTGTACCGCAAAAAAAAACAGATTGGGATTCTTTCCTCTTCAGCCTAGCAGATTGGATAGCAGTCGGGTGTAAACGGACAGGCGGTCTGTTTATATTCGGCCGCCCATGGAGGAGAGTGGTCTAAGTCTGTGTCTGCTCTGCATGAACAGAATGGACACGGACCTCTCCTCCACCTGCTCAGTGGGGATCAATGGAGAGACAGCAGTCATCTCCATGTGAAAGGGGCGGGGTCTTACACACATTGGATTGTGTTTAAAACTCCATGCTGCTACTGACATAACATCCATCAGTGGCAGCAAACAGCATAATAGTAGTTGAATCCAGGCCATCATCACTGCCAAAGGCTGTAACCAGTTACCACAGTAGTGCAAGCAAAGGAGGGTTATTACTAGGGCTGTTATAAAAAAGGTTTAAGCCATAGGGTTGTCACCTTGTTCCCATCTGAAAACAGAAAATAAACTAGGGTTTATCCATATGTCAGTTTTTTTTTTTTTTTGTCATTTACATCCCTTTGGGGAGATTTACCTTCACTTCCCTTCTCATAGCCAAAACAGAAAGTGAGAGGAAATCCCTCCAAAGTAAGGGAATCCCTGGTTGTCACTAGAACTAAGTTGGCGCATCAGCATTGCTAACATCATACTACACACCAGCAGCCATGTTGTAGCCCTCAAGGTGAAAAGGATCCATATATGTATTGTCAATAAATATCTTTAGCATTATAGTCATGAAGGTGTTCCAGAACTGTCAAAAAGAAGTATTTGAAAACAAACTGTCATGTCAGTTGCTCAAAAAGCTTCCTATGAAGAAAAAGAAACCAGGATCAAAACTCTAATACAAATGAGATAAATATTGTATATCTTCTTTTACTAAATCAGATGTCATGGGAAATGGAAACAAAATCTTTACCCTTATAATCCAAAAAGATAACAGGTGACTTTTAGAGCTTATATGAGCAGAACTGAACCCATCAATTTAACAGATTCAAAAAACAATTACATTCCCGGCATGCCGGGACTACTAACTGTCACATTTGTTTTTACTGTCAGCCAAACTGTCAAACCATCATATGGCTGGTGTCATAACTGATCACATGTGTAGCATCATGGCAGTTGCAAATCATACAGAGGCTAGGATGGCAGCTTCCCTGGCTGATAAGGATAGGACGGTTTAATTCCGCTTTTAGACCCCTTTCACACTGGGGTGTTTTTCAATTGCTTTTGGGCTAAAAATAGCACCTGAAAAACGCCTCCCCTGCAGCCCCAGTGTGCCGAGTGCTTTCACACTGGGGCGGCGCTCTTGCAGGACGTCAGAAAAAGTCCTGCAAGCAGCGTCTTTGGGGCGGTGGAGGAGCGGTGAAATTAATGGGCAGCGCTGCCAAAGCGTCTCGGCTTTTCGGGCACTATTAACCCTTTCTTCAACCGCTAGCGGGGTTAAATGCACCCCGCTAGCAGTCAAAAAGTGCCGCTAGTAGTAGCAGCGCTTTACCACTAATGCGGCCCGTTGTCAGTGTGAAAGGGGTCTTAATCAGAAGTTAATATATAAGGCATCTCCTAGCAAATGGAGCCCAATATACAGAATATGACTAGCTGGGTAGTAAATGGCTAGCCTTGGTAGATATGTAACTTGTACTATTGGATTGTTATCAACTCAAAAAGGACAAATCAAAGAAAAAAATGTACAGTTTTGCCTGTCCAGAAAAAAGGTCCCTTAGGGTTTGTTCACACGACAATTTTAGCGTCCCCTATGCGCTTTTGCATATGCATTTAGCCCTGGTTCACATTGATGCGATTTGGCATGTGAATTGACATGTCAAATCGCATGCCAAATCGGCAGCTACTGCCCCCAAAGATAAAGTCCGAATCGGTGCGACGCCGACTTTGCGACGCCACACCGATTCCCAAAGGTAGTTTCTGTACTACTTTTGGGCAATTTCAGGTGCGATTTCAATAAACATCTGTGCAGGAAACCGCAAAAATGTCTCTGAAATCGCTGGACTGACATGCGGGAATGGAAATGTGTGAGTTCAGCTGAACTCTTACAATTTCATTCCCACAGCAGTGTGAACCTGGGCTTACATATATTTTTTACGCCTTTTGAATGCGTTGCAGTGCATTTTTTTTTAAAGTTTAAAAATCTCTATTTTCATTCAGGACAATGTGCATTTCAGTGTGTTTAGATGCACTTTGATGTGTTCCAGTGAGAAAACTGCAACATGCTATACCTTTTTGGAAAGCACTGGAACTGACTGCACAGTTTTTGTGGGACTGTCTCTGAAGAAGAAAAGCTTCCAAACGTGAAGACGCTATTTTGTAGAGCTGCACGATGAAATCATTAAACAAATTGTGATCTCGATTTAACCCCCCTCATGACCTCTATGCAGCATTTACACGATTCATTCATGTAACAAGTGCAGAGCCGTTCTCTACTCACACTAATGTTTATCAACATTGTCAGCGTTGGAAAATAACTATAAACAAAGCATCATTTAGTTCTTTTAGATCAAGGGGATAAACTTCTGTCTGTAGATGAGGTCAGTTTAACCACCTAAAGTGGAGTTCTGCCCGTTTTTCAGTTTATTAAAAGTCAGCTGCTACAAAAAGTGTAGCTGCTGACTTTTAATAAATGGACATTTACCTGTCTCATGGTCCAGCAATGTGGCCACCTGAAGCCTTGCTCCTCTCCCCCTCCTCTCCGGGACCCTGTCTTTGCAAGTGTGGGCACCCAGCTGTGACAGCTTGTGGCTTCACAGCCAGGTGTGCACTGCGCATGCGCGAGTTGCACTGTGCTGTCCTGAGTGGCCAGGCAATCTTCTGGGACCTGTGACGTGTCCCAGAAGATTGCAGGGAAGAAGGGGATGCCTAGGGGGAGAGGAGGAGTTGCCTAGGCGGCCAAGCGACGAAAGGAAGTGGGACAGGAAGTACCTGTCAAAACCAAACCAGGTACCCACCCCCCCCCCTGCAAAAAAAAAAAAAAATACATGCCAAATGCTGCATGTAAGGGGCTGAGGAGTGCTTAAAGCGGAAGTTCCACTTTTAGGTGGAACTCCACTTTTACCACTTGCTGACCGCTGCACGCCGATATACGTCAGCACAATGGCAGCGGTGGGCAAATGGGCATACCTGTATGTCCCCTTTAAGAGGCGGGGATAGCAGGCGCGTACACGCGCTGTGTACAGCGTGACCGGCGGACTCGATGTCTCCCAGCGATCGTGTCACGGAGCTGCAGAACAGAGAAGTGCCTATGTAAACAAGGCATTTCCCCGTTCTGCCTAGTGATATGACAGAGATCACTGCTCCCTATCATCAGGAATAGTGATCGCTGTCATGTGAGTGGAAGCCCATCCCCCCACAGTTAGAATCACTCCCTAGGTAACCCCTTCATCGCCCCCTAGTGGTTAACCCCCTTCACTGCCAGTGTCATTTACACAGTAATCAGTGCATGTTTATAGCACTGATCGCTGTATAAATGCCAATGGTCCCAAAATAGTGTCAAGTGTCCGATGTGTCCGCCATAATGTCGCAGTCCCGATAAAAATTGCAAATTAAAATATAATAATAAAAATGCCATAAAACTATCCCCTATTTTGTAGACGCTATAACTTTTGCACAAACCAATCAATATACGCTTATTGTGATTTTTTTTAACCAAAAATATGTAGAAAAATACACATTGGGCTAAACTGAGGAAAAAAAAGTTTTTTTATATATTTTTGGGGGATAATTATTATAGCAAAAAGTAAAAAATAATGCGTTTTTTTTTTTTAATTGTCGCTCTTTTTTTGTTTATAGCGCAAAAAAGGGCCTCTACATCTACTGCATTATTATCCTCCAGCCGGCAGAGGTCGCTGCGCAGAGAATGAGTCTCGCCAACCAGCTGGGTACACACAGACCGCTATACTCCCACGTCACCGGAAAGGGCGGAGCTTGGCTGTTTGGAGGCCTGTGTCGGTGTGTCTTGTGTTTATCTTCCAGTCAGCTGTAATCCCTCAATTTTCAGCGCCACTATGGAGGACAGCAGCGGCTTCCGCCCCTCAGTCGGCAACCTGGACGACCCTCCTAACAGCCGGGTGTTTCTGGTGGTGAGCCGGTCGGTATCGGAGGACATCATCCGGGAGAAGTTCTCCGCGTTCGGCGAAATCCAGGACGTGTGGGTGGTGAGGGACAAACAGACCAAGGAGTCTAAAGGCATCGCCTACGTCAAGTACGCCAAGTCCTCCCATGCCTGCCGGGCGATGGAGGAGATGCACGGCCGTCACCTGGGAGAAAGCAGCAAGCCCATCAAGGTGAGGGCCGCGTGACGTCATCCCCGGCCTGACCACGTGGCTGCGAGTCCTCGGATCTCCGGACAATGGCGGATCCCTGGCCAGGCCTGATCACTGCAGGCGTGTTCTATATATCCCCCCTAATCAGCCTGTGCTCCATCCCTTGGCAGCATTATACACACACATCTATATAGAGAGAGATGAGATCTCTCTCTATCTATATTTTTTAATATATATATATATATATATATATATAGTTGTGTGTGTGTATTTGGTAAATCTTGCCGTCACTGGCTTCCATATTTCCACCTACCAGAGAATGATGTAATCTGTCCTGGGTGCTCATGTACTGGATTTGTAGTGCTTCTGATCTGTGAATGAAATGAAGGAACTACAACCCCCATCTTCTACTGTGGCAGACAGCTTGTAGATCTCAATGGGCTGGGATTGTGTTGATCAGCTCATTCAGAGGTCCATTGATTTCAATGGGCAGGATCGGTTTAGGAGCGGTGAATACACCGCTCCAAAGATGCGGCTGGCAGGAGTTTTTTTTTTCTTCTCCTGTCAGAGCACCGCTCGGGCTTTCACACTGAACAAACACCAGCGGCAGTTTTGGGTCGGTTTGCAGGCGGTATTTTTAATGCAATAACGCCTGCAAACCGCCCCAGTGTGAAAGGGCTTGTACAGATAACCAGTGCGCTGATTAGCAGTGCAGCGCCAACAGTGCCCATCATTGTGGCATATTAGTGCCGCCACATCAATGATGGAGAAAAATTACTTATTTACTAAATTTTCTGACAAACTAAGAAAACTTCTTTCTTTTTCAACATTTTTGGTCTTTTCTCATTTTTGGCAAAATGATTAAAGTTTCATACGGGTACAGTGTTGCATAACTGCGCAATTGTCATTCAGAGTTTGAGAGCTCTGAAATTTTGGCCTGGGCAGGAAGGAGGTAAAAGTGCCCGGTATTGAAATGGTTAAACTGAAAGCCCATAGAGGGGCCCAGGCAGCCAGCTGGAGGGAGAGCATACAGGAGCCTGGCACTGCACCACTGATTTGTGGGTCTAATGCTATGCAGGCTTCTGTAGGGAAAAAGTGCATTTATTTTTTTTTTCCTAAGGCCCCTTTCACACTGCTGCGATTTTGCTGTGATTTCACGGCCGCGGTTTCAGGGAATGCCTGTGTAAATTTGAGGTCTATGGACTTCAACTCGCGTCAAACTTGGACCAAAGTAGTACAGGGACTACTTTGAAGTCGGTGCGACTTGAAGTCACACAGATATGAATGGTACTCATAGGAAATTGTGGGGTACGACTTGTCATGCAACTTTGCAGTCCCAATTTACAGGACAAGTCGCAAAATTGAAAGGGGCCTAAAAGGTCAACTTATCCTTTAAATAATGTCCCACTGGGTGCATATGCATTGCACCATGAACCTAATGCGCTAGCTGGGAAATAATTTTATTTGCATGTTGCTATAGTGACGGCAACGTAAACACTGTCAATATTGCACATGCAGCACTTACCTTGCCAGTACTATTTTAACATATAAACTGAATAATTCCAGAGCATGCATGCTTGTTTGGAGGTGCATCCAGCGCTAAAGCAGGGAATCCTTTGGTTTAACCACTTGCCTACTGGGCACTTTTACCCCCTTCCTGCCCAGGCCAGCTTTCAGCGCTGTCCCACTTTGAATAACAATTGCGCGGTCAACACTGTACCCATTTTTTTTTTTTCTACACAAATAGAGCTTTCATTTGGTGGTACTGGGTTTTTTATTTTTTGCCAAACAAAAAAAGACCCGCAACTGGAAAAAAAAAAATTTTTTTCATGGTTTGTTATAGGGCTGGGAGATTTTATTAAGAAAAAAATCTTCAGTTTTCTTAAAAAAAAGCTCGATTCATGATTCGAATCGAGTTTTTTTTTTTTTTTTTTTTTTTTTTTTGGACATCGCGCCGGTCCTGAGGAGCTGCAGGCATGAGTTTTTAGGCGAGGCCGCAGCTTCGGCCTAGTCCGTGGCTTCGGCTGGACACCGCGGATTCGGCCTAGTCCACAGCGTCCAGCCGAAGCCACGGACTAGGCCGAAGCTGCGGCCTCGCCTAGAAACTTATGCCTGCAGCTCCTCAGGGACCGGTGTGGTGAAAAAAAAAAAAATATATAAAATTGATTTGCTTAAATTTTGAATTGATTTGACCTCTCAACTCGATTCAAGATTTTAATTGATTTTTTCCCCAGCCCTAGTTTGTTATAAAATTTTGCAAACGGATAATTTTTCTCCTTCGCTGATTGACACTGAAGATGCGGCACTGTTGGGACCGATGTCTTTTTAACAGAAGCCTGTTATCGGTTTTCTTTTCTCCGCATGCTGTCAGTGTGAGGGGAAATAAAGCCAATAACCAGCTTCTGTTTACATCCTATGCTGTGGCTGGAGGTGTTTGCCTTTCATATGTTGAACATTTTAAACCTAAGTCATGGAAATTGTAAGCAGATTCAGTCACTTACTGTTCCATTAAAATGTTTCAGTTTTGTAGTAAGCCTTGGCTTCACATAGATATTAACAACATCCTTTTAATGTAGGTGTTTATTGCGCAATCTCGGGGGTCTTCAAATCACAGAGATGTGGAAGATGAAGAATTAACTAGGATATTTGTGATGATTCCTAAGACCTTCACTGAAGATGATGTCAAGAATACATTCAAGGTACCACACATACTTGTAATTAAAGTGATTGTAAAGACTCGTGGGTTTTTTTGTTTTTTTTTAAATAACAAACATTTTATACTTGCCTCCTCCTGTGCAGTTGGTTTTGCACAGAGCAGCCTGTATTTGCTTCTTCTCCCTCTTTGCTGCTCCTAGCCCCTCCCTCCTTTTGAGTGCCCCTTAGCCAGCAGCTTGCTACAGGGGGCACCCGTGTATCCATTCAGACACAGAGCCCCGCCCCCTCTCTCCCCTAAATGGTTGAGACTGACAGCCGTGGGAGCCAATGGCGCAGCTGCTCTGCCAATCGGTGTCCTGGATGGCTAAAGGGGGTCATGGACGTCGCTGGAAAATGGGCTCAGGTAGGTAATTAGGGGGGGGCTGCTACACACAGGTTTTTTTCTCTTAATGCATTAAGAGGGAAAAAAACCTTCTGCCTTTAAAACTCCTTCAATAAGATAAAGCATTACATTTAGGATACTATATATTACTCTGATAATTTCAGTAATACATCCTCTGCTGTTCATAATGTATGGGGGCTGTCGTACGTTCACCTGATTGTACTAAGGGTCTGTGTCGATATGCTTTTTGTTCACTTTAAACAGGTTTTGCCTTCCCCTCTAAAACAATGAAAATTTCAATTGAAACAGGTCAAAGACAACTGTCCATAAATTCTGAATGATCTCAGAAACATCTCAAAGTGATGCTATTGACACAGGCCCCATAGCCTATTACACACGGCCTGAATATTGGATGGCATTGGCCGGTTCAATAGAAACGGGCCAACATTCGGCCCGAATGAGGTACAAATCACATGCAATGTCTAACATCGCAATAGTGTGAACCCAGCCTAAAATCACTAGAAGAGATTTAAATATAAATGACAACATCAAGTAGGGAAGAAAAAAGGTTACACAATATAAATTCAGGAGTTAGATTCTCACTGCTTATGTAAGTGGCATTAAATCCGACTGCAAGTAATTTCACAGAACATGAAACTGAGTTATCGCTTAAAGTGGAGCTAAAAATGCCTAATTGCTCTCATTCTTTGGCCTGTACATTGAGTTGTGCATGTGTAGCACGGATCCTGTGTGCACAGATAACCAAACTCCTGTGCAAGCAGAGGAGTGATGTCGTCCCGCATCCAGTGAAGATGGCTGCAGTCTGGCATCTGGAAGAAACCAGGTAGAATATGCCAGCAAGGGTAGGTATTGCAGGCTTTGGTTCTGCTTTAAAATGCATGCTAATATGCAATATAAAATTCCCCTAGCCCCCTCAATACATAGAACTGCAGGGCAATATTAAACTACTCTGACTTTTGTGGCAACCCCCCATGTCTGTAGCCTGGTCAATAAAATTCTAGTGCAGGACTGCCTGTGCTTTTGCAGCCCTTTAACGTATCTGTATTGCGGGAATAAGGTCCCGTGTAAGTCTCTGGAATGGTAGCACTGAGGTGTTAGATTTTTACAGACCGGACTGGAAATGGTACAGGCCGCAGCCATCTGAAGTGGGGGGGGGGGGGGGGGGGGGGGCAAAACTTTTAGATTTAGAATGAAACATATTTATTTTAATTTGACAAAGCAGTGACCTTTTTTTATTTCATTCATTTTTTTTTTTACCAGGAATATGGCCATATTGAGTATTGCTCAATTATCAAAAATAAAAGCACAGGTGAAAGTAAAGGACTGGGATATGTGCGCTTCCTGAAACCTTCCCAGGCTGCCTTGGCGATAGAAAACTGTGACCGAAGTAAGTGGTTGTGTGTCCATTGTGGTGTGTCGTCCCCCCCCTGCCTTCACTCAGTAGTCTAGTTGGACTTTACCTCTTCTACCTGAGCAGTCTTTTTGGTTCCCATATTTGCTTTTCTGTTGTAAGTAATTAGTTTCTAGTTTTTGGTAGTCCTTGTAAAGAGCAATTGCATATAAAACGGGTAACCGTCTCTATGAGCTAAAAAGAAATGAAAGGACACTGAAATCTAAGCACAGAACAGGAAACAATCGGCCATTTTTGCTGCAAGGCCCAGCCACTAGCAATTTTATGCAGGAGACAGGAGTTTTGGTGTTCAAGAGGAACTGCAGTCTGCTCACATAATTTGTAATAAAAACATCTTTGCCATTCTGAATTAATTTCTCCAACCACTTTGCACATTTTATATATACTGTTATTCTGTACTTGCCAAATATGCTACAGAAATCTCCCTCCTTGCAGCCATTTTAACTGTGGGCAGCTGAATCTGCTGCCTGTTCATTTCCTGTATTTACAGAGACACACCTGCAGCTCTCATTGAGCCTTTTATGACCCCCCCCCCCCCCCCCTTCCTGGCAAACTCTCACAGAGTGAGAGAGAGCTGTGCATGATGTCATAAGCCTAGGCTTTTTACCAGACAAACAGGAAGTCGGCTATATAAAGGATTTACTGGCAGAAAAAAATGTTTTACTATCCAAAGTTGAGACCACAAGGGCAGAGGATTTAATAGATGGAAAGCTGAAAAAAAATGACTGATGGACAGGAATAACCGTTTTTAAAGGATGCAACTAGTGAATTTTGATTTATTGTAGGGTTTACTTCAAAGAAATAGCATTTTTCCTCTGCATGAATAGATTAATAGATGTCACAATATTCAGTAACAGTGTGTTTTTTCAGAAAAGTTGTACATTTTATCTTTTAATTTTAAAATACATTTATTGAGCTCCAAATAAATGACTTTTCCCTTTTGCTGAGATGTCATCTGTCTGCTGCACGGAAGAAAAATATGTTCTTGTCTGCTCTTCACCAGTGATCACCTTGCAGCATTGTAACTTTTCAGCAAATCAGAAAGTTAGTTATTTTGAAGAGAAAAGCAGATTATGTAATTTCTGATCAGCAGGTGAAACGTTTTAAAATATTTCAGTGACTGTCATGTATTCCCTTGTTATGCACTTTTTCTTTTATATTTGCTGGACAATTAAAATGTGAATTTTTTTTTTTTATTTGCCTGTACACATTTTATGATGTAGAATTTGTCCAAATATCTGGGTTGCAATTTGCTTTATAAATTATCTGTATCTTGGGTGTTATTTGGAAGTCATCCCACATACTACTGCTCTTAAAGCTTCTGTTGTATTTTATTGCTTTGCAGATTATAAGGCTATTCTGGCAGAACCCAAAAACAAAGTTGGAACATCAGATACCCCAGATTACCACAGTGTTTCTCGACATCCAGAACCACTGCTTGAAGCAGCTGCACCCTTATATCCTTATGGTAAGTTTTTCTTAATTTTCTGCACTTTTTTTGAAGTGTCTGTCATGTCATATTGGATCAATGAACTGAGTTTACTCTTTTTAAATCCTAATCACAACAGAAACTACCCAAATGACCCTGATTAAAAGTTTACATACCCCAGTTCTTCTCAGATGGTAAAGCAGCCCATTCCTCTTGGCAAAAACCCTCCAGTTCCTGTAAATTCTTGGGCTGTCTTGCATGAACTGCACGTTTGAGATCTCCCCAGAGTGGCTCAATGATATTGAGGTCAGGAGACTGAGATGGCCACTCCAGAACCTTCAATTTATTCTGCTGTAGCCAATGACAGGTCGACTTGGCCTTGTGTTTTGGTTTATTGTCATGTTGGAATTTCCAAGTACGTCCCATGCGCAGCTTCCTGGCTGATGAAAAGGTGTTTTTTGATAACATACTGCATTCATCTTGCCATCAATTTTGAACAAATTTCCTGTGCTTTTTTTTTCTTTTTTTTTTGTAGCTCGCACATCCCCAAAACATCAGCACTCCACCTCTGTGTTTCACAGTAGGAATGGTGTACCTTTCTTCATAGGCCTTGTTGACTCCTCTCCAAATGTAGTGTTTACGGTTGTGGCCAAAAAGCTCAGTTTTGGTCTCATCACTCCAAATGACTTTGTGCCAGGTTTGAGGCTTGTCTCTGTGCTGTTTGGCGTACTGTAAGCGGGATACTTTGTGGCATTTGCATAGTAATGGCTTTCTTCTGGTGACTCGACCATGCAGCCCATCTTTCTTCAAGTGCCTCCTTATTGTGGATCTTAAAACAGCCACACGACATGTTTTCAGAGTCCTGTATTTCACCTGAAGTTTTGTGTGTTTTTCTTTGCATCCCAAACAATTTTCCTGGCAGTTGTGGCTGAAATTTTAGTTGGTCTACCTGACCGTGGTTTGGTTTCAACAGAACCCCTCATTTTCCACTTCTTGATTAGAGTTTGAATACTGCTGATTGGCATTCTCAATTCCTTGGATATCTTTTTATATCCCTTTCCTGTTTAATACAGTTCAACTACCTTTTTTCCGCAGATCCTTTTGACAATTCTTTTGCTTTCCCCATAACTCAGAAACGTCAGTGCAGCACTGGATGAATGATGCAAGGCTCTGTCAGGAGTCCAGAAACTCATTGACCTTTTATGCTCGCACACTAATTACAAGCAAACAGATCACAGGTGAGGATGGTTACCTTTTTAATAGCCATTCAAACCCCTAAACTTTTGATCAGGGTCATTTGGGTAGTTTCTGTTGTGATTTATGTTTTAAAAAAAGTAAACACAGTTGATTGATAATAAATGGCTTCAGCCAAACACTAACCATAAGTGAAAGTAATGTTTTTGTGTTATCATTCATATTCTCTGAAAAATGGCCATGAAATCATAATTTCTGCCAGGATATGTAAACTTATGAGCACAACTGTATTTTCATCTTGGGCAGCAATTGTTTTTTGGCTACTTAAAGGAGTTTTAAACCCAGGTGTTTTTTCACCTTAATGCATCCTATGCATTAAGGTGAAAAAAACTTCTGGCAGTGACCGGCCCCCCAGCCCCCTCCACCCCACGTTTTACTTACCTGAGCCCCTTCATCCCCTCGGCGGAGACGCGCGGTCCTTCTCCGCGTGAGATCCCAGCTCTTGATTGGATAGATTGATAGCAGTGCAGCCATTGGCTCCCGCTGCTGTCAATCAAATCTAATGACACGGGGCAGAGTCCGGCATTCGTGTCTATAGACGCAAATGCTGGACTCGGGAGCACGCCCGCATGGTAACCCCCCCCGGGAGAGCGATTCTCCTAGGGGGTTATCTGATGCGAGGAGGAGCTGCCGAGAGACCCCAGAAGAGGAGGATCGGGGCCACTCTGCAAAACGAGCTGCACAGTGGAGGTAAGTATGACATGTTTGTTCTGTGTAAACCATCCTGTTTTTTAAAAAAAAAAAAAAGTTAGTATTGCTTATTATAACAAATAACGCATATAAAAAAACAGGTTCATGAATTGACCCTTAAGTATATATGTTAGGACAAAATCTCATATATAAATATCTCAGAATTTGCATTTAAGCCCTGTACCAACCTTGGTGCCCCCTCCTCCACTTCTTCGGTCTAGGTAGTACTCCGTGTTGCAAAACGTAGTAGTGAGGTGACCATGTCAGCACTGCAATCTTCCTCATTGTACTGCGAGCACAGTGCTCCATGGTGATGACCCCCCAACCCCACACCCCCGAGGGAGCATGCCCTCTTTTCTAAAGCACTGGGTTGAATGGCTCTGGGATTCATTTAACCCAGAATAGGACCAATGTTGGAACCTAGAGGGGCAAATCTGCGTTGGACAGGGCTAGAGAAGAATTGAGTTGCTTTTTACATTTTGTTTAGACACAGATTTTAAAAAGTCATAAAACAAATTGAGATATATATAATATATTTACCAGCAATGTGTGCATGCGTCGTGAAATATGTCAGTGGCTCAAGTATACATTGTACGTCATAGGACAAAGGAAAATTGGGAAGGCTGTCTGGGTCATTGAGGTACTGTATTCAAGGATAAAACTAAAACACAGTTGGGGGAATTCATAAAGAAGTGTGTTGGTGTAAGTTACATTTTCAAATCTATTGTGGAGAAAGGACAGTTGCAATTTCTCTGAACCCTAAGAATGCTTTCTTTTTACTTTTCATTCATACAAGCCTATTTAGCAAATTTTAATACATGCAATTACGAAGTTTAGCAAAATTAACTGACCTTATTTTGTATTTACCAGTAAACATGTTATACATTTATGTTGCTGTTTCTCTTGTTCTAAAGAGCCAGATGTGTAATTAACGTTTTTTTTTTTCTTTTTTTTTTTTTTTTTTTTTTTAAAGATCAGTACGATTATACAGCTTATGATAAAGGTGGAGATTCTAGGAACCAGGAAGCTGTGTCTAAGCGTCTCACTGTTGTATCCCGGGTGCCACTTCTTCAGGAGCAGCTATACAGCTTGTTTGACCTTGTTCCAGGGCTAGAGTTCTGTGAGGTTCAGAGGGATCTCTACAGTACTTACTGTAAGACTTTTTTTTTTCTTCTAAATCTACTTTGAACTTTAATTTTTAAAATGAGGGAGGGAGACTTATGAAACGGAAATTCTAGCATTATGAGGGTGAAAAGTGCTGTGTCTTGCATTTTGTTTCACTTTTTTTTTTCTTTTTTTTTGTCACAGCAAGGCTGCACTATGGGGAATTGTGGGGGTATCACAGCTCGTAGGGGGCAGTGTCTGCAGGGATGCTGGTTTACACATGCATGACGTCATGTGACTAAGGTGGTGCTTCATATATGCCCAGATCTGTAACTTCTCCATCACAGATTTTGTGAAGATATGTGGATATGATTAAAAAGTATGGCCCTTTATGTTTACTCTCAGCAGATACTCTCTATAATTTGAGGGCTGCAGCCTAAGATTTAGCTTTTTCATAAATAAACACAGAAATAATTTTAAAGGGTTTCTGGTAGGCAGAGGCACATTTTAAAATTGCATAATAGTCATTGGCTTAACACTTAACCTATTGGGTAGTATTGTCTCCCTAGTAGGGCAGAATGCTGCCTAGGAGCCACACCTGACATGTATGCACTTTGTTCTTTCTATGGGATGCAGGTGGTTGACTTTTATATAAGTAAATATACACACAAAATAATCACGCTAATCAATTATATCTCTATCATAGTGTGTGTGCACAAAGACACGCTAAAAAATTTAGTGTAATGTGCAAAAAAGATATACAACAAATCCACTGATTTAAATTAATAAGTCTAACAATTTTATAATCACACTGATCGATTAAATGTACTGAGTGTTGCAACGCACTAAAAAGAGCATAGAAAGTGCAATGTGTAAGAAAAATAAATAACAGATCCACCATAATATCAAAAAGTCCAAGATGAATAGATGTGTGTGTCTCTGTGTCTCTCTCTCTCTCTCTCTCTCTCTCTCTCTCTCTCTCTCTCTCTCTCTCTCTCTCTCTCTCTCTCTCTCTCTCTCTCTCTCTCTCTCTCTCTCTCTCTCTCTCTCTCTCTCTCTCTCTCT